>NW_006285052.1:146516-155806 GCF_000327345.1 Myotis davidii | reverse complement strand
GAGAGGCATTGATTGGTCTGTCGGGCCTTGGAGGGAAGGTAGGGGAGAGTGGGGGTAAGGGGGAGAGATCAACCAAAGGACTTATATGCAAGCATATAGGCCTAACTAATGGACACAGACCCCAGGGGGGTGAGGGCGCATGAGTGGGGGGGGGGGATAATGTGGGGATAAGGACACATATGTAATAATCAATAAAAAAATTAAAAAAGAGATATATTTTTTCTTAGGTTGTAAAATCAAATAATGAAAAAAACATGAGCATTTGGTATAACACAAACAATTGTGCTGGTTTTGATCATCATGTTTTTATCTGACCACATTCTTTAAAAACTATTTGAAAAATGTTCATCCTAAAAGTTTTATTAATCTGTCTTCTTTTTAAAAATATATATTTTATTGATTTTTTACAGAGAGGAAGGGAGAGGGATAGAGAGTTAGAAACATTGATCAGCTGCCTCCTGCACACTCCCCACCAACGTACATGCCCTTGACCAGAATTGAACCTGGGACCCTTCAGTCCGCAGGCTGACGCTCTACTCACTGAGCCAAACTGGTTAGGGCTAACCTGTCTTCTTGTTTTATCAGTAGGTAAGGTCTATTATCATATTAGAGTAAACAGTGCCACCTAGCATCAAAATAAAGTAGTCAAACAAACAAACAAAAAAAGTGTTCTAATCATATAATTTATTAGTCAGCACAGGTTAGCTGCTATAACAAACACCCCGTAAATTGTTGTGGCTCGGCCCAGTAGAAGTAATTTCTTACTTGTGTCCAAGTCTAGCGCGGTTTGGGAAGGTTTTTGCTCCATGCAGTCATCAAGGAATCCAGGCTCCTTTCCTCAAATGATCTCACCATGACTGGGTGCCTTATCTTCCTCTGAATTCATTCAATCCTTTTTATTTCTATAAGATCAGTAATGATGTCTCCCCTCTGCTAATTTCAGTAACTTGAGTCTTTTCTCTTTTTGGTCAGTCTAGTTATAGAATTGTCAGTTTTATTGATCTTTTCAGAGAACCAATTTTCAGTTTATTAATTCCTTATTTTTCTACTCTTTATTATTTCTACTCTAGTCTTTATTATTCCCATCTTTATCTTTACTTGGGGTATAGTTTGACTTAAAGTTCTATAAGGTTATTGTTTTGAGATTTTTCTTCTTTTGTAATATAGATGTCTCCAGACTTAAATTTTTCTATGTGCACTGTTTTTACTTGTGTCTTATGAGTTTAGTAGGCTCTGTTTTTATTTTTTTTCTCCCAAAGCATTTTCTGATTTTCCTTATTATTTCTTCATGACCCATTGGCTATTGAGGAGAGTGTTGTCAAGTCATAGAACTCAGAAGCAGAGAAGAGAATAAATGTTACTGTGCTGAGGGGTGGCAAATATATGGAGATATTGGTCATAGGGTAGAAACATTCAGTTTCTACCAGCAGGCTCCGCTTGGTGCTCTCACAGCTGTCACCACTGCCATGTGGGGAGTACAGGCCGCCCTCCGCCAGCCTGCCTCCCCTGTCCAGAGGCTCTCTGCGCTGTTCACCTGCCCAGAGTGAGTGGGGCTGGGCGGAAGCCAGGCATCCTGCCCTGCCCAATCCCTGCTGATCCGCCCCGCCAGGAAGGGTCACAGATCCAGGTCCTGGACTGTGGACAGCCTCAAGCACTGCCCCCTGTCCAGCAGGGTCACAGATCCGGGTCCCGGGACAGTGGACAGCCTTGTCCGCTGCCACCCGCCTTCAGTATGCAAATTAGCTGCCATCTTGTTGCTTCAGGGTGGGGGTACCGCTTGGGTGCCTGGCCAGCCTGGATGAGGGGATGATGGCTGTTTGCAGCTGGTCATACCCCTTTCAGGTTGGGGGTCCCCACTGGGGTGCCTGGCCAGTCTGGGGGAGGGGCTAAGGGCCGTTTTCAGGCTGGCAGGCGACTGAAGCTCCCAACCTCTCTTTTCTTTTTTCCTTTTATTCTGGGATTTATTTACCTTCTATGGCTGTCACTGGAGCTGAGAGCCAGCTTTAGCTCTGAGGCTCGGCTGTAGCTCTGAGACCTCAGCTGCTGAAAGCAGGTATCTGGGTTTGTTCTATAATTGAAACAATGTTGCAGCCCTGCTGGCTGAAGCCCGGCTGGCTGAAAGCAGGTTTCTGGGTTTTGTTTAACTTCTATAATTGCAACATTGTTTCTTAGAGTGTACCTCAGAGGCCGGAAGCGGCAGGCAGGGAACCTTGGTTTCCTCCTTCACTGGAGCAAGCAAGCCTCCTTTCACTTCAGCTGCCTGGCTGCTGGCCGCCATCTTGGTTGGCAGTTAATTTGCGTATCTCGCTGATTAGCCAATGGGAAGCGTGTCGGAGGTATAGTTAATTACCATGTTTGTTTATTATTAGATAGGATGTCCTTGGGCAAGGATTAAAAAATATATTTAAAGTCAAAAAGCTACCCTATCTGGGTAGTTCAGTTGGTTGGAACATGGTTGCGGTTTCATCTCCAGTCAGGGCTCATACAGGAAGCAACCAGTGATTGCATGGATAGGTGGAACAGTGGAGCAATCTCTCTCTCTCTCTCTCTCTCTCTCTCTCTCTCTCTCTCTCTCTTTCTCTCACTACTTCTCAGGGCATCTCTCAAAGTAGGAGTCAAAATGACATGCTTTGGTCTCTTTTCTGTGCTGTTATAGTAAACGGAAAGTGAATTTAAAGTTTAAAAGAAGAAAGAAAATACAATTCCATCACAAACAAAATAGTGCTTTATTTAGGGAATGGAAGAATAGGTACAGTTATTCGGTGGTAGGAGCCCTCTGCCCAGATCACAGATACAGAAGCCATCAAAGGAACCCTTTGCTGTCCCTTACCGCCCACCCCCCTGCCCTCCGGGAGGACAGCTGCTGCTCTTCCTTTTGAAGCTGGGGAACGGAACGCTGGTGCAGTGACAATTCCATCACAAACAAAATAGTGCTTTATTCAGGGAATGGAAGAATAGGTACAGTTGTTCGGTGATAGGAGCCCTCTGCCCAGATCACAGACACAGAAGCCATCAAGGGAACCCTTGGCTTCCCCTCCCCGCCCCCCCCCCCACACCCTCCAGGAGGACAGCTGCTGCTCTTCCTTCTGAAGCTGGGGAACGGAACGCTGGTGCAGCGGAGAACTGCCCTTTCTCAGCTTCCTTTCCTTCCAGAATAGACTCAGGAAGGAAATCATTCGCTGTCAGGGATCGTCACAAGCATATCAGGCTGAAGGTGGAGGAGCTACTTCTGCATCCATGATGGGCTCTGAAGAGAAGATGGAGGAGGGGCTGGGGAGCGAGGTGAGCCGGTTATTCTTATTCTTCCCTGTCCCTGATGAACGCTGAAGCTGTTACTTGCTCTTGGGTGGGCACTTCTGCTGGCATGGTGGAGGAGGTTGCACAGGTGGGCATTGCTGCTGGCACAGCTGAGGTGGGCATGGCTCAGGGCACTTTGGAGGTGGGCATGGCTCAGGGCACTTTGGTGGTGGGCATGGCTCTGGGCACTTTGGTGGTGGGCATGGCTCAGGGCACTTTGGTGGTGGGCATGGCTCAGGGCATTTTGGTGGTGGGCATGGCTCAGGGCACTTTTGGGGTGGGCATGGCTCAGGGCACTTTGGAGGTGGGCATGGCTCTGGGCACTTAGGTGGGCACACGGGAGGTGGCTGGCAGGGCTGCTTGCACTGCTGCTGCTGGTAAGACATCTTTCTGGAGTCTTAAAACCTGAATGAAAGTACATGACAGTGATCATAAGAGGGCATTCCTAGAGGGAGAGAACCCAACACTTAGATAACACCATGAGATTTATCTCTCCAATCTCTAAGAATGTGCTTTTATCTCTTAAGTTCACTTGAAGACTCTCTGGCTTTTCCTTTCATCTTTACAAAATTGTTTCATCAGCCCTAAGAAAGACTTGTCTTTCCGCTTACCATTTTTCCAAAGAAAATATTGCTGAAAGAATAAAGTCATATGTTTTGTATGAAAATAACATCGTCATGAAAGCCCATCACAAGTTCTAATATCAGGGCAACCTCACGAGCAATTTCTATCATCATTATCTCTTGTGAGGTCCCAACAGGCTGATGCAGGCACACAACAAAGGGCTGTTCGGGAACAAGGCAAAGAGCCTTTGAATTCACACCAGAATGGAAGAGAAACCAAAATATACATATTAAAAAACAACAACAACAACAACAAATATTATTGTCTTTCCTCTCCTTTCCATCAAAGCTTTCCTATTCATTTGTTTTTCATATAGGAAATCAAACTACCTAAAAACATGTGAAAACAGTCTATCAATGCACCCCAATTCTAAGGTTTCATCAAATAAGTAGCATCAAACCCATGATCATGATTTCGGACATGCCAAACTTTTGTCTTTAGGTAAATTCAACAGTTGAAACCACCAGAAAAACAGTTGAACTTTAGAAATAGACTCACCACGTTCTCGGCGTAGATCAGAACTCGCGGCTGGGAGGATGGCGGTGGCACGGCAGGCAGCCTCTTTATAGGGCCTGTGCTCGCTCCACCCAGGGGGAAGTGGAGCCCTAAACTGACCTGGTCCATGAATTTCCCACCCAAAATGCAAATCCATCCATGCAGGCTTGACAGGGACGCTGACAACAGAACACATCATCTCCAGGCTCTTCCCACTGGGCTCCGTGCTCATGACTCACAGAGGCGATGGCTTGGCTCTTAGCCAGTGACTTGGGGCTGTGGGAGAACTTGGGGGATTCTCTAACTGGTGCTCAAAGGCTCTTTTTCTTGATTGGGGGAGATGACCCTTTCCCATATTTCACCTGCCTTGAGTCATAAAACCTTCTGCCCTGTTCCACTTCAGCTGGTTGTCATTTTGTTGTACATGCTGGGTTGAAGAAAGCCTTTCTCTTTACCCAAAATGTCCTTAAATGCATTTGTCTTTGATCCTATGGCCTGCTGATCTAAGTCCTCTTTTCTTCTTCTAAAACGGGCTGAGGTAAGGCTGCAGATCATCTCGGTAGATACCTCATAATGACACTAGGAACATTCAGTAAAATGTGACCTCCATGGTCCTATTTGCATTGTTTTGGTTCTGCAAATAGAGGACACAGAGCTAATTCCTTTGTTCTTGATAAATCTGTACCACCTTGGTCACATGGAATCTCCCGGCACCACACTTTAGCTATTGCAATTCAAATACTCTGGCATATTTCAGAGTGGGAATCAGTCTCTCAGCACTTTTCCTCCTAGTTTCCCTCACAGTTGTACATTTGAGCTCTTTTATTTTTTTTTAAAGGAACTCTTAATCACCATTTAATAAAATGCAGAGAAGCGAACAAAAATCACAAACATTCATTAAAGTCTATTTGCTGAACCACACCCATGTGGTTCCCTCAGATGTTGCCTACAGTAGAGAACAAGATGCAGTCCTTCCTTGTTCGAAGGTTAATGGGCAACACAGATCGACACACCAGCTATCAGGGTGCACTGTTCTGGTGCCCACCCAGTGGGGGGTAGTTGAATCTCCTGAGAAATGTGCCCTCAGCTTTTCCCCGTCCATCAGGAAGTGCATGAGGTACCAGCCAAGGTCTTTTCAGGGTCACACACTCCCTGTCCTGAGGTCTTCTGTGCCTCAAATGAGAGGTGACCACACAAAGAGGCACTGAAGTTATTTATAAAAAGCTTTTTGAAAATGTTTCATCTGACAACAGGGAAAATTTTTCAGTCCCCAATTCCTAACAGCGTTTCCAAAAGCAGGAATACTGCTTGTGTTATGGGAGATGGCCTCAGATGGGAACAGAGTAACTCAAACATTGGCTGTATGTCTACTAGTATGTTAATTCTGCATTAAATACATAATTTGAATATTTCATCTGCCATTTTATGGACATAATTTCCTATGATCAATAAAATCAGAAATTCAACAAGTTGGTATGTAAAGTGATTTTAAATGTAAAAATATTAAGAATGTTATATGATACATGTGATGTGTAAATATACTGGTCCTTATGGGAGTAATTAGTTTGGGAAACAATGTCCTAGTATGTTCTCCAATCTTGGATACAGACTTGATTTCTGCTTTTTCAGAGTAAGCTCTCAAAAGTTCTTCCACAGTTTCTCTATTGGATCTTGGACCTGAACTATCCTCTTTTCCTTGCTGCCCCATCAGGTACTGAAACATTTAGTTTTTAACTATGGCTGATGAGAAGGCCCAATCTAAGATAGAAATCAATTTACAGCACTGACCTTATGTTACTGTGTAATGTGGGAACACACTTGTTATGGGATCAACATCTCCCCAACCCATCTGATCCAACACAGCCCTAACCTGCTGGTACTGCAAGAAATTCTTGCAATTTTCTTATCAGAAAATAAAGCCTTTTTATTTCATAAATAAATTATCAGTTTTTAAATTGCAAGAAGCAAATATAAATAAAAATACCATTTAACACTCACTCCATCACATGTAATGATTGAGAGGGCATTAAGGAAGGGAGTTAGGTCTGAACACTAAAAGTCTGAAATCGCGGTGAAACTATGAACTTAAGCTGATCATATGTATTTGCTTTCTCTTGCTCTACAAACAGGTTTTAGGTCTTTAAAGACAGTCATTTTAAAAATATGTTTTCTGTTTGTCTGTCCTCCTTAAGGCCTCCAGACCCTTCAACCTGCCGCATTATCTTCTCTTATCTGTCCATTTTGTCTCAATTAGTCACTGAAGACCTGATGGCAGTGCAATTTGTGATTACTCCTTCCGTATCTTTACGAAATCTACCTGCAGTCAGTAGAGCAGACTCACTCTTGTGTATTAACATTTTAAAGCAATGTTGCTGCAGCTTCCGTGCCTTGGTCAATAATCAGGAAGCTTTCCAAGGACTTGGTTTCATCATTACAAAAGGAGGAAGAAAAGAAAGAAGAGGGAGAGAAAGAGGAAGATGAGGCATAGAAAATCAAGGATCGCTGAATCAACTCAGCAGCACACCCCCTCAGTTAATAGGCCAGGTTCCCAGAACTGGCCCTGTTCTTGTCAGTCAGGAAAGGCTTTGGGCCAAGATTACCATTAACCATGACCATAGACGCACAGAGCCATCATTTCAGCACCTTGAGGCCAGGTGTCTACATTGTCATCACCGAATGGTTCCTAGATGGAACCACACTTATGTGGTTCCCTCAGCTGTTTATTGTAATATTTGCTTTATTGTGGTCTGGAACCAAACCCACAATATATCTGAGGTTTGTCTATATTCCCTAACTAGTATCGGAATATTTAAGGGAGTGATTTCAAGAGCTAATAAAAAATATGAACTTATCCAGTATAGTATGTACTAGTGAGATTGAGGATGTCAGGCAAGAAATTGAATGAATCAGACACTTCTCCTCCTAAGAGTCTTCCTGAGATAGGAAATGTACATGGGCTATTCAGTCCTGCCACAAAAAATCATAAAAGAAAGCAAAGAAACCCGGGTAAAAATTGTGAAAAATTCTAGGGAGAAAAAGCTCCTTGGACTTCCTAGGGCAGTGATGGCGAACCTTTTGAGCTCGGTATGTCAGCATTTTGAAAAACCCTAACTTTACTCTGGTGCTGTGTCACATATAGAAATTTTTTGATATTTGCAACCATAGTAAAACAAAGACTTATATTTTTGATATTTATTTTATCTATTTAAATGCCATTTAACAAAGAAAAATCAACCAAAAAAATGAGTTTGCGTGTCACCTCTGACACGTGTGCCATAGGTTCTCCATCACTGTCCTAGGGGGAAGTAGATGACTGTTGCCTGGGCAGAGAGGGCTGGCAGACTTCTAAGAGAATAAGTTAGAGAAAAATTTAATGACATAAAAATTCCTCAAAATAGCTAGCTTATCAAAACTGACTCAAGGCCTTGCAGAGCTAAATTTTACCATAAGATCTAATAATAACACCCCTGGAAATTTACCAGCCTGGTTTCAAAATACGTCCACACAAAAACCTGCATGCAAATCTATATAGTAGTTTTGTTCACAAGATGTCCTTCAGTGGATGATTGGATAAGCTGTAGACTTAATCATGGACAAGCAATAAGGACCAACCCATCCCTCTTTCAGTGCCCAGTTGAAATGTACATCCCCCGCCTTTCATTTCTACTCC
Source organism: Myotis davidii (assembly GCF_000327345.1). Taxonomy (NCBI): domain Eukaryota; kingdom Metazoa; phylum Chordata; class Mammalia; order Chiroptera; family Vespertilionidae; genus Myotis; species Myotis davidii. Next base: position 147,720 of record NW_006285052.1, on the reverse strand, counting down.
TCAGACTTAAGATGGCCCTATTTGAACTTACTTGATCTAGTGAGATCATCGAAAATCTTTCCTAGAATGTAATTTTCCAAAGAGAGAAGAATGAATCAAAGAAAGAACACCTATCTACCCATGCTCTCCAGGTAAGGTCGAGGCAAGGCAGAAACACTGAAACATCTAAGCTTCTAACTCAGGGGGGCAGATACCTAACACCTGCCAGGAAACAGGCAGTTTTGTGTGAAATCAGCAATAGTCATGACTTCCAGGAATACAGCTGCCACCCTCAAAAGCTTAAGAACAAGGTATCTGCAAATTGTGTCATTACCACTGAGTCCATGGTAGTTGTAACACAGACTCAAGCACACCAAGGGACTTCCCCTAACACAAAATGACTCCTTGTGTCCTCATGATACACCCAAAACACGATTTTTTAAAGGAAGACTTGACTTCCGTAACGCAGGATATGTGAATCGCTTGCCTAAATCTGATGTCATGGTAACAGGGACATCGGTTTCTGAGGACACACCTCCTAAAAGGTAGCTGCTGTCCATGACAATGAAGATACTAATGTTTCTTTAGGTTTGGTGCCCCAGACCCCTCAAAGCAAAAAGCCTGATGCATTCTTGTTCCCTCGGGAATCTATGGGTTCTCCTTAAACAATGAGTCAGCCACAGGAGCAGCTACTATCGAGTGACGAGCCCTCAGATGGCTGCTTCAGCCACCCAGTCAGTCTTGACCCCTGAGACCTACTCTTCACCAGCACCCCCTCCTTGGTTAACAGGGAGTCTTTGTGACCACATGATGGGGGAGGGAGATCCCATGTTGATTCAGTAAATGGGTGAGAGTCAAAAACGAATGTCTCCATCGCAACAGCCCTACCCTAGGTTGGGCCTAAAATACAGAGATGAGGGGAAACTCTCCTAGCAGAGAGGAAGAAACAAGGAAATCTAGACATAGGTCATTGTAAATAAATACAATAATCTATATAATAAAGAGGTAATATGCAAATTAACCCTCATGCCGGCACGCCATCACGAGATGGCTGTGCCCACAGCAGAGGTGGAGTTCCCGTAACACAAGATGGCTGCACCCACAGTGGAAGCCAAGTTCCCATAAGGAGCCTTAATGAGCAATCAGCAGGGACCTGAGGCTGCATGGCGCTGGGCTGGGGCAGGGGACCTGAGGCTGTGCCCCCCGCCTGGTGGGGCTTGACCGG
>NW_006285052.1:129405-146436 GCF_000327345.1 Myotis davidii | reverse complement strand
CTGTGCCTCCCCACCTGGCGCTGGGCCAGGGGACCTGAGGCTGTGCCCCCTGCCTGGTGGGGCTTGACGGGGGTGGGGCCAGCTGGGTCTGGATCTCACCCAATGGGGCTGGGGCCAGCCGGGTCTGGATCTCACCCAATGGGGCTGGGGCCAGCCGGGTCTGGGTCTCACGCAATTTCTAGGCGCACGCCGGTGGGAAGGGACCTGACTCTGGGTCCCCCAGCATGCCCCAGACTCTGACAGGAGGAAGATTTTCATATATATTTTACTAATTTTCTTTCATCTCTGACATTTCTATTGCAGAGAAAGGACAAATAGCAATATTAAAATATTTCCTCTAATTAATTCCCTTTCAATGTGTACAAATTTCATGCACCGGGCCACTAGTGTTAATAATAATGATATGTGAGATTTAAAATTTATGTATTTGACAACAGTAACACAAGAGCCTGGGATTAAGTTAGTGAAATTAAGGCACTGTATGGTTCCTAAGGATTTCTGAGGAAGAATTTAAGTGCTATTGTTTATCAGATTATAGGAAGTCAAGTATGTTTATTGAGATATCTACAGTGTCCTCTAAAAAACACACACACATCACTTCTCGGCCTTTTGGCTAAGATCAATTGTAGCACCTGTCCTTATCAGTTTAATGTCTGGTACTTCCTCTATCTGAGGACCTTATAGTAAATGTAATTTTGGAATAGGGAGATGGAATAGGAGCTTGCTCCGTCCACTCCACACATCAACCCAGTATTGCAGTACCACCAGGAATGGTGCAAAACAAACAAACAACAAAAAAGAAACAGCAAATAAATATGTATCCCTAAAAAACTAATGGGGAGGGATGAAAAATAAAAACATTTATTTATCAATCTAAAAAGGGGCAAGAGATGGTGGGAATGACTCGGGGGGGGCGGTGTCAATTGTGGATAAAAAGGAGACATATGTAAACTTTAGACAATAAAAAAATAAAAAGGGGCAAGAGAAGAGACATAAAGAAATAGTAAAGCCATGGGGGAGAAGCTCCAGTTCCACTGAGGATGTAGAAAGCCAGAGAGCTGCACTCTCACCTTAAAAAGAGTAAAAGTCACATAAACTACAAAAGCATAACTTTTCTCAAGCCCTTAAAAGCAGCAGTTTCAAAATAATCAGAGGCTTAAAACAATCAAGAGGCAGAATGTGAGCACTGGCTCCCCTAGGTGAGACTTCAGGAGAAAGAGATGTCAGGAGCCATATAGCAAACGAGAAAAACTCAGCTAAGATGTCTAATAAATTTCCAACAACTAAGTATCAGCCAGCATGACAGTATGGGAGCCCAGAGGTCACAGAAACAGGGGACTTTGCCCCCATGTGAAGGTCATTCTCCATGCTTCTCCACTTGGTGCTTGTGAGAAATGCTGGGAACAGGGAGGTAGACCCGAGGATGCCTCCCTCATTGGTGCTGACACAGGGGAAGGGAACAACCATCACTGTAAGAAAGGCACAAAGCCCCACCAATAGCCTCTCCTCTTTGGGAAAAGCAAGTCTTAATACAGAGAAAGACCACTGTGGTTAGGGAAAGCATGGAAGAAAAAAGCCTCCTACTCCTAAGAAAGATTGAGGAAGAGGGCTTGGGTCCTAAATTCCTGTGCCAATATTATTAGAAACCAATTCCAGCATGACAGCAGGCTGCATCTGGGAATGGCTGAAGGCATTTCCCTAAACCCGAATAGAATACATTAAATTGATTGCTTGGCTGCCAGACAGCTAAAGGGCATCTTAATCTACATGTTATTGCCACCTACTGGCCAAACACCTGAACAGCCGTAGGCTAATTCCCCCATTCTGACAATGGACTCTGTATGAAACCCTGACCCTTTGAAGAGTAGATCTCCACCTCGCCTCAGGACAAATTGTGTTAATAAAAAGCATGGGGTCCAGAGAGGAGGAGAACTTAGAATTTAGATCTTAGTTTCCTTTAAGCTAAGCTCCTCTGACCCCCAAATGCCTTTCAAAATTATGCTTCGTCTCTGGACTCCTATTTCATCTACGCACAGCCTTATCCAGATGGGCTGAACCCTTCTAGATGCTAGAACAAGAATCCCGGCATTAGAGGTCTCATATACTAGGTGAAGGCAGAAACTCTGTCTTGCGAAAGACCTACCAACAATACAAGAAAGAGTTTGGCTGCTACAGGAAGGAGGCACAAGACCCCTGAAGAGTTGCTACCTTGTTTCCTAGGTGCTGACAGTCCCACGCTGTGTGTTTTCACATGGCTCCATTAATGGCCTTGACCAGGACAGCATCATCCCTCCATTTTCTAGGCCAAAAGGGTCACAGGCTGAACCTGAAACTAATAAAAAAAATGTATGTCCATTGTAATTGAAAAATTTTAAAATGATTTAAATTTTTTTAAATGTCACAGGCTGGGGCCTTCCCTAAACTCCACATTTGCATATCTACACACTGACCTTCTCTGTGATCCTCATGCCCATGAGTGACTTGTGATCTACTAGAAGCCCAAATTCATCTTCTCTCATTTTCTTCAAATCTGATTTCGTGTCTGGGCTACATCCATTTAGAAGCTTTGCAACTCATGCTCCCAAAATATCATGGGCTACTTCCTCCTACAAAAGTTAATCTAATTGATCTCCTATCAGGCCATCTGTTTTGAAATGGCATTTACTATGATTTTGTTAGTACACTCAAGAAATGAAGCTCCAAAGCCATTAACTCTACCATTCAATTCCTGGATCCATATTCAAAGAACCCAACTTAAAACAATGCAGCAAATACAATCAAAGGTATAAGGGAATGATAAAATTTAAAAGGTTCCAATGTACAAATACGAATATGATAACTGATACACATCATAGATCATCAAGAAATGGTGAAGTTTTTAGAAAAGTAACGTTAGAGAGGAGGATATTCATACACTCTCAAAGAGCAACTCACCAAATGACTAATTGTAGAAAGAAAAAGCTATGTCTTATAATAAACAGATCTGGTAGGCCCCTCCATTGAGCCAGACACATAACCTGTTCTCTGCAAATAAGACAACATCACCAGGAAGCAAGACGGTGGTCAAGACATTCAATGGATATAAGAAATCATCTGGAAGTATTTCAGTGTAGAATTATGACTCCACTAGTAGTACAGAACCTGGCTACAAAGTATAGAAATGTTTTCTGTAATCAAGGCAGTTACAATACAAAGCTGAAGAGAGGAGGAACTTTTCTACTCATCCCTCAGGTTTTATGTTACATAACTTTCTCCAGGTAAATGCTCTTCCTTTGCATTCCCTTAAAACTATCACCACCTCATGAGATGGACCACAAAGATGATCATTGGTGCACACATCCCACACTGTCCTCAAATTTAAATTGGGGCTGCTCTCCTCCTCACTTGTCCCCTTGTCCCGCCTTCCACTTCTTTTTCTTCCTTGTGGGGTACATCCTCAAAGGGTATCTCTCTGGCACTGCCCCACTCCACGATTGGCTGCTGGTGGGAGGCTGTTCCTTTACCCTCATTGGTTGCTGAGGGGGAGGCACATTCAAGGATCTAGGGTCATGATTAGGGTTGTCAAGGGTCTGGGTAAAGGGTCAAGTGTTAAGGGGTATGGTCAGAGGTCAGAGTGAAAGGTCAAGTGTCACAGGTCCAAGGTCACAGGCCATAGGTCAAATGGTCACAAGACAAGGGTCAAAAGCCAAAGGTCAGACAGGACACAGTCAGTCAGGGGTGAAAGGGTGAAGGTCAAGAGTCGGTGGTCAAGGGTGATAGGTCAGGGCTAAAGGTCAAGGGTCAGGTGTGAAGGGTCATTATCCAAGGACCTAGGGCAGTGATGGCGAACCTATGACACGCATGTCAGAGGTGACACGGGAACTCACTTTTTTGGTTGATTTTTCTTTGTTAAATGGCATTTAAATATATAACATAAATATCAAAAATATGTCTTTGTTTTACTATGGTTGCAAATATCAAAAAATTTCTATATGTGACACGGCACCAGAGTTAAGTTAGGGTTTTTCAAAATGCTGACACGCGAAGCTCAAAAGGTTCGCCATCACTGATCTAGGGTCTAGGTTTTAGGATTCAGGGTCTAGGGTTAGGTTTCAGGTTAGGGTTGTTAGGGTTCTCAAGGGTCCAGATGAAGGAGCAAGCGTCATGGGGCAAAGGTTAGTGGTGGGAGTTAAAGGTCAGGTCAGGAGTCAATGGTCACAGGTCAGCATTATATTGCAAGGTCAAGGGTCAAAGGTCAAGTATCAAGGGGTAGAAACAAAGGTCAGATGTCAGGGGTCAAAGGTTAAGGGCCATAGGTCAAATTGTTCGGGTTGCTAAGGCCCAGGTGAAGGGTCAAACATCAAGGGGTAGGGATAAGGGTCAAATATCAGGGGTCAGAGGTCAATGGTCATAGGGCAGATGTTATGGATCAGGGGTCATGGCTCAGAGGTCAAGGGTCATAGGTCAGCATTAACCAGTTAAATGCCACGCGTCCACAACAGAAACCATCCCCACATGCCATGATATTTTAAATTCAATGAAAAAAATCAATTTGCAATGAACATTATACAAATAAATATATTACAATTCTAATGTTATTGAATATTTTAAGCTGAAAATTCTCACACACAAAATGATTTTAAAGTTGGTCAGGGCTGCCACTTGGGGAAAACATTTTTTTAAGACACAGCTGGCATGTGGGGAAGGTCCACCGCTTGCGTCTACATACGCTTATGGCGTACAATGAGTTAAAGGTCATGAGTCAATGGATCAAATGTGAAGGGTCAGTACTCAAGGAACTATGGTCTAGGTTCCAGGGTGCACGGTATAGGGTTAGGTTTCAGTTTAGGGTTGTTAAGGTTGACAGGGTTGTTAAGGCTCTGGGTGAACGTCCAAGAGTCAAGGAGTAGGGACAAAGGTCAGACATCAAGGGTCAAATGTGAAGGGCCATAGGTAAAATTGTTAGGGTTTTCAAGGGTCCACATGAAGGGTCAAGTGTCAAGGGGTAGGGGAAATGTCCAGACAACTGGGGTCAAAGGTCAAGGCCCATGGGTCAAAGGTCAATGGTCAGAGGTCAAGGGTCAAATGTGAGGGGGTCACTGTTCAAGTATGTAGGGTCTAGGTTCTGTGGTCCAGGGTCTAGGGTTAGGTTTTGGGTTAGGGTTTGTAAGAGTGTTAGGGGTATTAGAATTGTCAAGGGACAGGATGAAGGGTAAAGTGTCCAGGGTTAGATTAAAGGTCAAAGGTCGGGAGTTAAAGATCATGAAGAAAGTGTCAGGTGCGAAGGGTCAGCGTTCAAAGAACTAGGGTCAAGATTTTAGGGTCCAGGGTCTAGGGTTAGGTTTTGGGTTAGAGTTGTTAGGTTGTTAGGCTTCTCAAGGGTTAAGTTCAAGGGTCAAGCATCAAGGAGTAGGGTCACTGGTCAGAGGTAAGGGGTCAAACATCAGAGGTTAAGAATCAAACGTCAAGAATCAGGACACCGATAAAAGGTCACGGGTCTAAGGTCATGGAAAAGGGATCAAGGGTCAAAGATCCATGACCCTGAGGCACCTTGGGTGGGTGAAAATGGGGACCACACATCAGCTGCAGAGACCGTCCTGACTCCCGATCCAGCTCTGCTCCTCTGCTCCATCCCAGCCGAGGGAAGCGCGGAGGCCTGGTTCTGGCTTTTTTGCTGGGCTGGGTGGCGGGTGACTTTACGTCCTGCAGTAACGGGAACTGGCCAGCAGAGGGCGACAGCCTCCGCCACCTCCCAAGGCAGGCAGCTGGGCTGGGCGGAAACCACACCTGGTTCCCCTTCAGCAGGGGCAAGGGGGAGGCTGAGGGATGGCTGTGGGGCCAGGTGGGCACCCAGCTGCCCTGGGAGGCCTGTTCTGCCCACCACCCTGCAGACGGGTCCCCTCTGGTGGCCGCACTGCGCAGGCTGAGCCCTCCAGGAGCTGGACTCAGCTCAGACTGGGTGCTCTCGGCATTTCCTCCTGGGAGAGGGGAGGCTGGGTGTGGGGGCGCAGTGCCCACCTGGTGCCTGCACCCCTCTGCCTAAGAGGGTCCACCTCCGGCCCCTCCCAGACTGGTTTGAGGACCTGGGGCTGCAGGCAGGACCTGGGGAGCTGGTGACCTGTGGGGCTCGGGCTCAGCCACGGCTCAGAACGAATGCGGGAAGCCTGCTGGTTTGCAGAACCCGAATCAATTTCATTTCGAGATAAAACAATATGGGCCAGGAGAGGCAGGCGGCGAAAGGCAGGCGGGGGAAATCATGGCACTTTGTAATCTAAGCCACAGACGGCGAGGGGAGGGGAGGCGGCATGTTCCTCACGCAGGGCCCTCGCCCCAGTGCAGCTGGGGGACTCCGCCAAGGTTACCAGCTGGGAGGGACCTTGGGACAAAGAGAGCAGCCGCCCGGAGGCACTGGTGCCGTGACCGGACCCCTGTCTGCTGGGGTTGGAGGAGGGGGTGAGGGGAAGGGTGAAGCCCAACAAAGCAAATGGCCCCTTACCCAGAGGTCACAGGTCAAGGAGACAGAGGCTCTGGGCGGCCGAGGGTTCCATTTCCAGCTCCGACCTTTTACTGCTGTGCACCCTCCAAGGAAGAAGTCACTCGCCCTCTCTGTGCCGCAGTAGCTTCACCTGTGCAATGGGCACGTGAACAGGGGGGCGTGGCCACGTGGAAAGCCGGAAGTGCAGCCTCAGGAAATAGACCTCTCCTTTTGGGGCTTTTATTTTATTTATTTTTATTGATTTCAGAGAGGAAGAAGGAGGCAGAGAGAGAGAAATAGAAACATCAATGATGAGAGAGAACCATTGATTGGCTGCCTCCTGCAAGCCCCCCACTGGGGTTGGAGCCTGCAACCCGGGCATGTGCCCTTGACCGGAATCTAACCTGGGACCCTTTAGTCCACAGGCTGACGCTCTATCCATTGAGCAAAGCTGGCTAGGGCTCCTTTGGGGGCTTTTCCGGGTTCTGGGAACACCTGAGCCCTGCCCTCAACTCAGCCCAGCTCACAGGTGGCTTCCCTAGCTGCTTCCTGGTTGCCATGGTGTCAGAGGAGGAGGAGGAGGGCAGATTTCTGAGAAGCAATCACAAAACACACACCAGTGGGCTCCTCCTTGCTCACTCTCTCTCCAATGTCAAAGCCATCCATTTGTGCAGCTGGGCCGGGGCCTCTTCCTAGCTGGGAACAAAGGAGGTCAAGGAGGCAGAGGGTCCAGAGAGTAGGTTTTGGGACCCCAACCTCACCCAGCAGATTTCCTGGACCCGGGCTCCATCACCCTCCTACAGTTCCCAGACCAGGCCGGCTCTTTCCTGCCTCCCTGCCTTCGCGCATGCAGTTCCCTCCATCTGGAATGCCCTTCCTCAGCCTTCAGGTCCCAGCCAGCTTTAACTCACCTGGAGAATCTTCCCTGAGTTTCTTGGGGCTCCCCCTGCATCCTGCACCCACTGTGGTCACAGCCATTTTGTTGATGATACTTCCAAGGGCAGGGAGATCTTGGGGATGCTACTTTTGCTTTTGTACCCTAGCACCTGGCACAGACAGGTGCTCAGTAAAGCCAGGAGGGAGGAGGGGGGAAGGGAAGGGAGCAAAAAAACACCTCTCGTAGGATAGGAGAGGATCTGGACCTTGAGCACCGGGCACAGGCCTGGGCAGAAGCAAAGCCCACCCCCTTCCTGCCGCCTCCACTTGAGCCTGGGCTCAAGCACCTTCTGCCTCATCCCATTTGGAGATGTCTGGGGGTCCTCTCTACACCCACAGGCCTGTGTCTGTTGTCCCTTTGGAGGCAAGGTCATCACACCAGGAGGCAGGCGTGCACTTGGCTCCATAAGGAGCTCCCTGTGTTGGGGAGAATTGGGAGAACGGCCTCCATTCTTGGAAATCTGGGAATGTGCAAGCTTGCAAGGGCTTGAGGGATGACCCTTAGCAGGGCACTTCAAAGTGTAATGACACCAGGGTGCAGACGTGCACTTGACTTCACAAGGAGCTAGTGTGTTTGGGAAAAAGGCCTCCATTCTTGGAAATCTGGGAATGTGCAAACTTGCAAGGGCCTGAGGGATGACCCTTAGCAGGGGACTTCAAATGGTTTTCACACTGAGTACTTTCTGCACACAAAGGCTTACCTGATGGTCATTATGTAAAACCAATGGAAACTATGCTGCTTGGGGCAAAGTGGTGGGTGTTGAAGGCACTGGGAGATGAGACTAGAGTCCCCTGTCCCCTGTAGCTCTGGGTTCTGGGGAGATGGGGGTTGGGGGTTGGTCCCAGCGGTGGGATGGGGCAGCCAGGAGAGTGGGAGAGCCCTGGGGACAGTTCAGTGACTGACAAGTACTAACTGGTACAGAAGGGCTTCCGTATTTTTAGAACTGCGTGTTCATGCCCGGGTGGCTGGGCCAACGAACTCATCTTTCACAGCAAGAAGTCATTCTGTACACACACACAAAAAAGAAAATATGTCCTTGGAAAAAATCATAATGACCTCAACCTTTAATGTTCTCACATTTTCTTTTTCTTTTCTTTTTTTAATCTTGAAGGAATATGTTAGAGGAAGTGTCTCTTATCTATAGGGAATATTTATATGAATTCAGCAATTCCATCAACTTCTCTTTCTTTTGTGAAATTCAAGTGAAATTAAATTGTATCTTAAAAAAATGAAGAAGAAAAAAGAAAACAGTTCTCTGGCTCTTCCCATTTTATGAAAAAATATAAAGACTTTGGAAAGCTCAACTGGTTGTAAGCGTTTCCCATGGACCAGATGCGGCCCACAGGAGAGGCAGAGCTGGCCCTCTGGGCTATGTCAAGTCCCATCCTAGAGGGCCACCTGGCGGTGAGGTAATCAGCAGTGAGAGCTGGGAGATCTGCCAAATGCCTAGGAGCTGCAGGAGCTCTGGGCAGCCAGCCAAGGAGATGTTTGCTGATATTGAGGATCTGTGATCCAAACCTCAGCCAGGGGACGGGGGTCCCCTGAAGAACATCTTCAAGTTTCCCTTCTTCTGGATATCAGGAGATCAGAACGGCATCAGTTAGGTAAGAACCTTCCTGCCCCTTCTATCTCCTCCCTCTGCAGCTCCCATCCTGGAACCGGAGGCACTTGGGTGAGTGAAGAGAAACACCGGGTAGAGAAGATGCTCTTTCTGTTTCTGGTGGGAACGAGAAGGAAATCCAGTGTTCATGGAAACAGGCCTTCCGATTACTGGAGTAAGATGGTTTGTATAAACAGAAGGAACCAGAGAGCTTGTTATTGTCCAAACTTTACCCTAGAAGTCAATGGCATCTGCCACAGACCTCATCCCAGGGGGAAGGGAAGAGCCGGCTCCGCAGAGAGAGTGTTAAGAGGCATCCAGGGGAGGAATAGAGTTGTGTTCTCACTTCATCCTGTGAGTCTTGCCTACTCAACAAGAATGACGGCCAAGATGAACTTCCTGCAGCCGAGTTCCAGGCTCCGTGTGTCTGAGCCCCACTTGGCTTTCCCACACTCATCTACTTTTCACCCCAGACACACCCCTAATCCAACCACAAAGACCCACTGGCCAAGCCTTTGGAAGGCACGGGGGGGAATTTTCTCAGAGGCACCTTTCTACTCTAAGGATCTGGAGTTAACCCAGTAGGTCTGGACTGGTCAGGAGCATCAAACTCAACTCCTTTAGGTAGTGTTAATTTCCCATGTATATCAAGGGATGTCCACTCCCTGATTGGGGAAAAAAAACCACAGAGCCCAATAAACAGTGCATTATAGCCAGAGACATTGAGAAAAAGAGCTAAGCCCAGCCCAGCCAGTGTGGCTTCATTGATTGAGCATCGACTCATAAACCAAGATGTCACCAATTCAATTCCCAGTCTGGGCACATGCCAGGTTTCGAGCTCCGTCTCCAGTAGGGGGTGTGCAACAACTAATTGATGATTCTCATCACTGATGTTTTTAATCTCTCTCTCCTCCCCTCTCTCTAAAATCAATAAAAACATATTTAAAAAAAAATTTTTTTAAAGAGCTAATCCCAGGCCAGGTGGCTCAGTTGGTTGAAGTGTCATCAGTTGGTTGGGGCACCAAAGGTTGTGGGTTCAATCCTGGTCGGAGGCATCCAGGAGGCAACTCATCAATGTTTTCTCTCACATCAATGCTTCTCCCCCCCACCCCCCAAAAAAAAATCAATTTTATAAAACATATCCTTGGGTGAGAATTTGAGAGAGAGAGAGAGAGAGAGAGAGAGAGAGAATAATCCTTGGACTTGAGCCAGTCATATAGAGTAGCAAAAAGAGGCTTCAGAATCTCATATTAAAAAAAAAAATAGAGAGGAAAGGAAAGTCGAAATGGCTGTGGTCAAGCCAGGGAGGCTGTCCTAGAAAGGGGGAGAAGGGGCAAGTACAAAGGAGTTAAAATTGGGGAGGCTGGGGGAGCAAAAAGACACCACGTATAAACGGAGCTTTTCTGTTGCCAGCAACAATGAGCCTCCCTGTCCTTAGAGTTCAGTGGTCTTCACCATACCCTGATTTCACCGGCACAAATTTTGAAGAACCCAGGGAGAGAACGGGACAACAAAAGGAGTGATTAATCACAGTCCGTCCTCCTGTTCAAGGGCTTGAGGTGAGTTGGAGGCTCAGTAGTCACACAACAATCACTAGTTGATGATGCAGTGCTGAGGTCACAAGTGGGACTCCCCTCCCCCCTCCCCCGGCTTCCTCATTGCTAAGCAGAGGAACCAGAGGGAAAAGCCACCTTCCCAAGCACAGCCATACCATCTACCTCACTCGACTACTTGTCAAGTTCAGTACCAACACAAAGGGGTGAGTTGCATGTACAACTGGAAATGCCCCCCTCGTTTTTATCTCCTTTCCTGGGAGTGACCTACAGCATCCCAGGCAGTCAACAAGGTTGAGATAGTGGCCATACCCAGGTGCAAGTTTCCTCTCACTTTCAGTAGCAAGTACAGGAAGACACATCATTTGAGAGAGAGATTCTTAACAATATTTGGAGTTCAATTTCATGATCTTTATCTCCAGAGAGCAATACTGATTTGAAGACTAAATTAGATAAAGTGGTACTTTTATATTGTTAAATCAAAGGATGCCAATTAAATCCAACTTGAAAGTCTTTTCAGAAACTAAAAACCCCTGTTGTATCTAGAAGTCAACATGTCCGCGGAGGAAGACCCAGCTCAGGGCAAAACTTAACAAAGGGAAAAGGAATCCCTCCTCACCATTGTGCTTTGTGGTCCTAACATGTATGTTTTCAGAGAAATTAGAATTCTCCGGTTCATCACATCCTCTCTTGATTTCCTCTCTTACCCGAATCACTGTAGGAGGGGTTCCTAGAGTGGTCCAGCCATGGTAGGGATGCAGCCATCTTCCCGTGCCAGCACTTGAGTGAAAAAATCAATTCTCAAGGTTTGGAGGACTTAAGCTGGATCCAGGATTGAAAGAAGTGTCCTGGGTCCAGAGCCCACTAACTGATATACACGCTCATTCTGCCTCCAGAGGGATGGGGAGTGGACTTACAGGAGCCTCTTAGCAGTCTGATCAAACTTAGACTCTTTGGATGTTTTTAAATTAATTGATCTTAAATTAATGTTTTAAAATACATAACATTACAGGAGATACTGAGTATATTGATAAATACATGGTTAAACACAGTTCTTATGATTTGGGGGCAGGGGGTTCCCAGGATCCTATGTTAAGAACTCCTACTAGGGGCTGTGAAATGGGGACAAAAGTGAAATGAAAGCAAAGAATGGAGAGATTGAGAAATGTGGTCAACAATCCACCAAAACAACAAGAGGACAGCCCTTAAGTGAGAGTTTGGTCTAGAGCAGTGATGGTGAACCTATGACACGCCTGTAAGAGGTGACACGTGAACTCATTTTTTGGGTTGATTTTTCTTTGTTAAATGGCATTTAAATATATAAAATAAATAACAAAAATATAAGTCTTTGTTTTACTATGGTTGCAGATATCAAAAAATTTCTATATGTGACATGGCACCAGAGTTAAGTGAGTGTTTTTCAAAATGCTGACATGCTGAGCTCAAAAGGTTTGCCATCACTGGTCTAGAGCCTGAACACATCTGGGAAAGCTTCCTTAGGACCAGGATGGGCAGGAGGTATGGGAAGGCTGGACTGGTCCCCTCTCGCTTTGCAGTGTGGTCTCCCACATACAGTCACATATTTCCTTGCAGGGCCCGGAAAATCAAGAAAGAATGTCGAGTGATGATAAAAATAAGCTGAGCGATCCACCCAAGCCGTGTTCTAAGCCCTGTCCTCCTAAATGCCCGCCTTGCCCACCCCAGTGCCCTCCCCCGGAGTGAGGCACCAAGGGCGTCACCCAGCCCCATACCGCCATCATCTCCACGTGCTCACCACCTTGGGGCTGAGAACTGAAACCATGAACTGACAAGTAAATGTGTCCCTCTGCTGTGCAAGACTTGCTTCTCCTGGGGTGTTGGTTTTTTGTGGGGTATTTTTGGCAGTTTTCGATTTATCTGTTGTTTTCCAGCACTAAACTACCAAGAAGCTATCCCTGAGGAGTGAGGCCAAGACCCCGGCCTTCTACGATCAACGACCTTTGAAGACGGTGTCTCCTTTGGCCTCACCTGCTACATAGAGAGAGATGGCATCTTCTGAGTGTGCGCCCGAAGAATGAGCCCAAGAACTGTGACCCAAAATGTGAACCAAAGATTGAGACCAAGTGCCAGCCTAGCTGTTTAAAGAAGCTGCTGCAACGGTGCTCTGAAAAGTGCCCCCGGGAAAAGTGCCCCCCACCGCCCAAGTGCCCCCCATGCCCCCCGCCATGTCCCAAGCCATGCCCCCCGCCGTGCCCCAAGCCATGCCCATGCCCGCCGCCATGCCCTCCCAAGCCGTGTTCTAAGCCCTGTCCTCCTAAATGCCCGCCTTGCCCACCCCAGTGCCCTCCCCCGGAGTGAGGCACCAAGGGCGTCACCCAGCCCCATACCGCCATCATCTCCACGTGCTCACCACCTTGGGGCTGAGAACTGAAACCATGAACTGACAAGTAAACGTGTCCCTCTGCTGTGCAAGACTTGCTTCTCCTGGGGTGTTCGTTTTTTGTGGGGTATTTTTGGCAGTTTTCGATTTATCTGTTGTTTTCCAGCACTAAACCACCAAGAAGCTATCCCTGAGGAGTGAGGCCAAGACCCCGGCCTTCTACGATCAACGACCTTTGAAGACGGTGTCTCCTTTGGCCTCACCTGCTACATAGAGAGAGATGGCATCTTCTGAGTGTGCGCCCAGGGTACACCTCCCTGTAAGAGCACAGCCTGAGAGCCATAAAGATGGCTGTTAAAGTAACTCACCCCAGGGACCAAGTGGGCATGAGGGTGAAAGAGGAGAGGGATATTTCGAAAGGTCCGGGAAGGCTCAGGAAAAGAATCCTACCAGTTGCTTTGAGACCCATCGCCTGACACTTGGACATAGCTCTCTGAAACCAGGCTGCGCGGATTTAAACCCCAGCTCTGCTCTCTAACTACTTTGTGGCCGTAAGCAAGTTGCTTAATTTCTCTGAGCCTTAGTTTCCTCCTCTCTGTACAAGGAATGATGATGCTAATAGTGCTGGTGATACAGGGTTGTTGTGTGGCTTAAGGAGTTAAAGGCCAAGTGCCTGGCTTTCTGGGAATATAGCAAGTGCTTAGTTAGGGGAGCACAGTGCACCTGTCCAGGTGTGACACCTCGCACCTGAACTTAATTGCACCGCTGGACTTAATTGCCCTGTGCTGCTCTTCACCTGCCTGCAAGTCTCCTGTCGCAATAGTTAGGTTCTAACTTATACCTGTGAGCATGGCTAGGTGTTCTTTTCAAAAAACGAAACAGGCGTTGAGATGATATTAATGTCAGTTGGCTGGCTTTGACCCTGAACTACAATTACGTAACAGATTGCCATTGACAAGAGTTCAGTGAATGGTAAAGTGGGATGTCCACTTTTGCAGCCTTCTGTGCATCTATAAAATTTCAAAAGAAAAACTTAAGTACAAAAGAATAGAAAAGAATACATCTGGGAGGACCACTGTTAGAAATGAACAGGAAAGACATTCTCAGCGGATATGTTAGTGGGGATTACTTACAGGTAGCTAAAGAGAGTGCACATCAAAGAGCTTAATTCATAAAAGGGACTGTATCATTTCAAGTCCCTGGAAAGGATATTGGGATGGTGCGGGAGGCATAGAATTAAAGACAGAACTGTAGGTGCCAGGACTTCAGGAGCTTGGACTCACTGCCACCCTTTCAGTCTCCCTCATCTCTCTCCACTCCTTTTTAGGGTGGGTCTCCCTTCCCCCACCCCACTACCGCCTCGCCCCAGGGCCCCTCCGTGTGGGAAGGTCCTTGGCCCAGTGCAGACCCAGCGCGTTGATGGATTGGGCATGAGGAGCTCTTGTTATTTCCAGGAAAAAAAGTGATTGCTAGGAGGGCCTGAGCCACCCCTCTGACCAAGTGTGAAAGACCTTTGCCTCCATCACAGTCCACCACACTCAAGTGGGAGGAGGGTTAGGATTCTCTGCTGTCACGGTTAAGAGGTAACAGGAGGCCAAATGTGGGGTGGCTCCCTGTGGAATGGTGGCACATAAACAGCTTTCCTTCCTCTGAGTCTAGAAGGTAGTTCAGGACAACAAAGGGTGCAGAGCGTACAGAGTCCAAACTGGGCCCAAGAAAAGGCACCTGCAGTCCCCACCAGACCAAGGTCATTGCAGAAGCAGACTTTCAGGACAAAAGAGCTGGCAAGGCCTTTAGGGTAACCCACTCATTTTCCAGATGTGAAAACGGCTAGTTACTTTCTCAGACAGAAGGAGGCCTTGGGGTCTTGGTCTCCTGGAAAGAATGGGAGCCTGGCACCCACACTTCAGGACATGCAGAGAGTGCCTCCTGGACCGAGGGAACCTCGGGAGCCTAGTTTAGGGCATTAGGGGGCCTGTGGTCAACTGTTGATGACAGGTTGAAAATTCCTCTACCCTCATCATCTCTCAAAAAGGAGGAGGGAGAGCCCTGGCCGCTGTGGCTCAGTTGGTTGAGCGTCCTCACGTGCACGGAGAGGTCGCTGGTTTGATTCCCAGTCAAAGTACATGCTTGGGTTGCAGACTACATCCCCAGTAGGGGGCGTGCAGGAGGCAGCCAATTGATGTTTCTCTCTCCCTCTCCTTTCCTCTCTCTCTAAAATCAATAAAAACATTTTTAAAATATAAAAGAAGGAAGAGAGAGAGAGGAAAGACATAGAACAACGTGATGTCCTCCTTCATCTATTTAAAGATCACTTTTAAATAACAAAGCCCACGGTCTAGTGCTAAAGAGTATTGGTAAGAGTGCAAATAGACAAAAAATCCTTTTAGGAAAGAATTTGAGGAACATGGAAATAAGAATGAAAACGATAAAATGATTCAACTTTTCGGCCCACTTGTTCCATGTCTGAAATCTACGTAAAGAAATCAAGTACCGAAGGGGTGGGGGGAGGTTATATAAAGCTGATTATCACAGTGTGACAGAAAAATTTAAATCTCTAACAGGGATCTGATTAAATTTGGACTATTACTTGATAGAATATTACATGATCACTAAAATGTATAGTGTAAAGCAACTATGTTTAACCAAATACTTCTGTAAATAACAATAATAATAATAGAAAAAAATTGTCAACATTCTAGTTATTTTAGGACAATGGACTTATGGGTAACCAGTGGGATATGTTTATTTTTTCACTGGTCTCTGGATTTCCATTAATAGGTTATTTTGTAAAAGCAAAAAAATAATATAATTACGTAGACTTGAGAAACCCCCAAAGTCCTTTCATTTGCTCAAAGAACAAAAAAAAGGGTGGGGTAAGGAGGAAGAATGTCTTCTCACACCTGAACACACCATGTAGAAGATGCCCTCACCTCGGGTACCTTCCTTGGCGATGTGGGAGCTCGCTCACTCCCAGGCCTCCCAGTGGCTCCATGGCAGTGTCAGGCAGGGGCCGGTGCCCTCCCAGGTCACTCAGAGGACTCCTAACACAGACTGGGTGGCAGCCAGCCCTGGGAACATGAAACCATCCATTTGCCAATGTATTTTCTTTTCTCCCATGTAAATGAAACCACAGATACACATCTCTTAATGGCTACTTTCCCAGCAAAAAGCTGGATCAAAGGCTACTCTGGGGAAGATGGCTAGAACGTGATGAGTGTGCCACCTCCCTGCAGAATACCATAATTACTCCCAGTCCCAGCGGCAGTCCCCGTCCAGCTCCTGCCCCGAGTGGGAGAGGGATGTGTAAGTACATACGCAGGGCCTGGGGAGTGGCAGCTGGGAACCTGCAGTGCCAGGCTTGAGGGCTCACAGGTAATGCGATGGGTGGCACCAAGCCCTCTCCTTTCATGGAAAAGCTGCTCTGAGGGTCATTAGGATGGTGATGAGAGGAGACTCCGCCACAGACCCCCTGCGTTGTGCTTTCTTGAGAATTGCAAAAGGACTCCTAAGTCCCCCCAAACCAGGCCAGCTGGGCGACTGGCTGTGAGGTGGGCCAGTGCTATGAAAGGGCTGCCGGGAACCACACAGACTTTTCAGGAAACCAGGAACTGGAGAGGTCATTTTCATGCATCCCCCACCCCCACATGCAAATGACAACTGGAGAGCTGTCAGGAAGGAGCCAGTGACCAATCCTGTCTTGTTTTCCTGTCCTGCTTCCTCATGGCCAGACCTGGCTACACAGCTGGCTACATTGGACTGCAAGCTCTTTGATAACAAGGTCTGCCTAGCACAGCGGACATTCAATGATAATAAATGAGTGAATGCTCAGGGCTTTGGAGGCACTTTTCCAAGAGCCTCCTCCACTTTGCTCCTTACCCTCACCACTTGGTGTCATTCCCAGAACTGGGAGGTGGGGGGAGGTTGAACAGGCTGAACATGGGCGGCCGGGGGCTGACAGAAAGGCATCCCTGACCTTGGTCACTTTCCCCTTAGGCCACAAGGTGCAGATCCTTCCTGTTCTTTCTCTGGCCTCACCTGGGAAGTGCAGCCTGGAGTCAGTCTCTCTCTCTCTCTCTCTCTCTCTCTCTCTCTCTCTCTCTCTCTCTCTTTTCTATATCATATATA
>NW_006285052.1:123583-129249 GCF_000327345.1 Myotis davidii | reverse complement strand
AAGTAGGTTTTCTGTGGAAATTGATAAGCTGATACTAAAATTGATGTGGAAACTGCATAGGACATAGGATAGCCACAAAAGAGAGGAGAGGAGAGGAGGGGAAGGGAGGGGAGGGGAGGGGAGGGAGAAAGAAAGAGAGAAACATAAATTTGAAAGAAAAACATTGACTGGTTGCTTTTTGTATGTGCCCCAACTGGGGACCGAACCCACAGCCTAGGTGTGTTCCCTGACTAGGAATCAAACCTACGACTCTTAAATCTAATATATTTCAGATAAACCAGATATAACAAAGTAAGAGAACAAAGCTATACACATAATACAAATTTAGAAGATTGTTGGTTTTTTGCTTTGTTTTTTTTAATCCTCATCCAGGGACATGTTTATTGATTTTAAAAGAGAAGAGAGGAGAGGGAAGGGGAAGGGAGGGGAGGGGAGGGGAGGGAGAAGGAAAGAGAGAAACATAAATTTGAAAGAAAAACATTGACTGGTTGCTTTCTGTATGTGCCCCAACTGGGGACCGAACCCACAGCCTAGGTGTGTTCCCTGACTAGGAATCAAACCTACGATCTTTTGGTGTACAGGGTGATGCTCCAACCAACTGAGCCACACTGGCCAGGCTCTGAAGGCCATCCCCTCAACCTCATTCCCAGTCTGGGCCCCCAGGAAACCACAATCATAGTAGGAGACAAGGGGACTTGTGCATCGATGAATAT
This sequence comes from Myotis davidii, assembly GCF_000327345.1. Taxonomy (NCBI): domain Eukaryota; kingdom Metazoa; phylum Chordata; class Mammalia; order Chiroptera; family Vespertilionidae; genus Myotis; species Myotis davidii. The sequence goes on along the minus strand of NW_006285052.1, from coordinate 128,536 downwards.
GAGAGCCAGACGTGGCATTTAAGAGACCTTACTGTCTAGGTGAGGAAACTAAACTCCAGAGAGGGAAACAACTCAACCAAAGCCGCCATGATTTCTAACTGTGTCTAGGATTTCTAACTTTGATTAAGGCCAACCAAGATGAGCCAGCACCCAATGCAAAAGGGAATAGGATTAAAGACCAACATCAGATCTAAATAATTTGGGAACATCATTTGGCCCCATGCTTTGTCGGTGGTCTTTAGCCTGGGGGTCATGACCGCCCTCTCAAAGGTAAAGGTGTGTACATATGTATATTTTCTTATCATCCCCAAACTATTAGGATCCATTGACTAGTCTGCATCTTTGTCACCTCCTTGAAGTTTATAAAGAAGCTCCCAAATGTTTTCAAATAGACCATTGCCTAGTCTACACACCAGTTCACCGATTTGAGAACTCACCTTGAGTACCTTCCTGTGAGTACCTTGATGGCCCGAAGTGTTAATGCATACGTTCTCTAATTTATTATTCACAATAAAACTGTGAAACAGTGTTACTCCTTCTCAATAAGAGGATATTGAAGCTGTGAGAGACTAAGGCTCTTGGAAGGTTGTAGACTTCACATGATCTTGAACAAGGCCCTTAACACATTTGCACCTACCTCTACTCATCTAAAAAAATGCAACCAGTTAATAACTTTGTGCCTCCTGTTTAAAGCATGAGCACGTGCTGGACTAAAACAGGGAGGTAGAATCAGGTGTCCCCTCAAGTCCCCCCTGGGTCCAGTGTCCCGGGATCCACAGCCCCTCCCACAAACTCTGACTCAGACTCTCTCTGTGGATGATGCAGGAGGAACGGAGGTGAGAGGAGTGGTGGACTCTCCCCCAGGAACCCACAAGCTCAGGAAGCTCTCCGGAGGCACCTGATCCCCAGGAAACGGGATGAGCCACATTCTGCACCATTTAGCTTTATCGGATCCCTGGCCCTATAATATCCAGCCCAGTGAATCAGGGGAGTCTGGGAACTTTTATGATCTGGACAAAGGAGATAATTATTTGATGGGAATGGGAAAAAAAAAAGCAGCGATGTCCTGCACACAGCTGACTCTCTTCTGCTAACCCTGTGTAATTACACCCTGGCTCCCATAATGACAGCTGCAGAAATCTACAATCTTAACTCTCAGGTGACTTTATATCAGATTATCCCCAGTCTTGCTGAAGGGCTATGGATGGTTAGAAAAACTACTTAGTCACCTTATCTTAAGATGTGGGGTGGGACAAATTCCCCACAGCTATCCAAGTCACCGCCCCTGATACAGGGCCACTAGGGTTGATTTTTGAGGGCTCAGACCCCAAACACTCCCACTCTGCACCTAGGAAAAATTAAGTCACCTAAAGTCATTCAGCCAAGTGGCTGGGCCACTGCCACACACAGAAGACAGAAGACTGGGTCTTCTTGTGGGTGGATTGTAACAATCAAGGAGGAAGACATCCCTACATATGCATCTATACCAGCCGTGGGCAAACTACAGCCCGCGGGCTCCGGCCCGTTTGAAATGAATAAAACTATTGAAAAAAAAGACCATACCCTTTTATGTAATGATGTTTACTTTGAATTTATATTAGTTCACACAAACACTCCATCCATGCTTTTGTTCCGGCCCTCCGGTCCAGTTTACGAACCCATTGTGGCCCTCGAGTCAAAAAGTTTGCCCACCCCTGCTCTATACACTTACAAAGTCATAGAGATACCCCAGCTCATCATTCATGATCACCTTTATAGTATCACAGGATGCCAAAGCTGGAATGGACCTGACTGATTCCTAGTGTAACTTTCCTATTTTAAAGATGACCAAAGTAAGGCCAGAGAGGATCAGGGATTTACTGAGCGTGCACATCTTTAGTATATTGTCTACTGCATCACAGTGAATAAAAAAGTTTAAGTTGGAGAATGAGTGCTGGGGGACAGAGTGAAGAAGGTGGAACAGCAGAACTGGGGGAAATCAGGGAGGCCTCATCAAGAAGGTGAGTCCTGAACAGGTTCAGATGGTACTGCATCCTGTGAGCACCTTGATGACCCCAAGTGTTAGTGCCTATGTTCTCTAATTTATTCCTCACAATAAATCTGTGAAACTGTGTTACTCCTTCTCTACAAGAGGAATATGAAGCTATGAGAGACTAAGTAACTTACCCAATATTACACATACACTACATGCAATAGGTCAGTGGGATCCTGAGTCCAGTTCCTTTTCCATGCATTACCGAAAGCTAGTCTTTGGCTGAGGGGATGACACGATAAGCAAGTATATACTTAAATGAAGGAGCACTAACCTGAAATTTTACTTCATATGACACTTCCCTCCTCCAGAGTTCCCAAGAGCTTCAGACATTGGGAAGGTGTATTAATTTTCTGCTGCTGCTGTAACAAGTCACCACAACTTTAATCACTTAAAGCAATAGAAATTTATTGTCTTATAGTTCTGGAAGTCAGATGTTTGACATAGATCTCTCTGAGCTAAAATCAAAATGCCAACAAAGCTGTATTTCCTTCTGGAGGCTCTAGGGAACAGTCTGTTTCCTTGCCTTTTGCAGCTTCTAGAGATTGTCCACATTTCTGGCTTGGGGCCTCCTTCCATCTTCAAAACCATCAATGGCCTATTAAGGTTTCACTCTGACCTTGACCTGACTCTTTTGCCTCCTTTTCCGTGTTGAAGGATCTTTGATTTTACATGGGCCCACTTCAATGTAATCAGCTCAATGTCAGGCAGAGTCCTCTGAGAACAGCTGAACTCTGGGCTCTTCGTAACTGTGTTCACTCCATGAGAGCATGACCTGGTGTCGCCAGTGTTCTGCGCATCCCTATTGGGTCTCCTTCTTCTTACACTCGACCAAAGACACAGAAATGCATGTGGCATGAGCAAGATCATCTCATGCATCTCATCAGAAACCTGAAGATCTCAATCAATCAGGTCTCCTTCTCTAATCGCTCATGCACCCCTTTCCTGAATCAGCCTCAGGCTCTCCTCTCAACCCAGACAAGGAGGGTGAAATACCCTTGCCCACCCTCTTTGCCTGGGTAATTCCCACTGTCCAGTAAAACACAGCACAGACATGTCCCCCAGGAGATTATAAAAAACCTTCCACCCAAGACTAATAAAAGGATCTTTGTCTAGGATCTCCATTTTGGCCTCTGGGTCCTGAGCAGAACTCAAAATGGAGGCCTAGACAGGGCTTACCTCTGTCTATCTTCTCAATGAGACTCTAAACCCCTTGAAAGCAGGGCTATGAATGATTGAAATAATAAATGAATAAACCTAGTGTTAGAGAATTTCTTGCCTCCTTAATCTCTGGAGAATTGCTTTATCTCATAAACAACATTCCACAGAAAAAAATGGAATAATTGAAGAGGAAAGAGATTAAAAAAAAAAAAAGAGGGGAGTCCCCCCTTCTATGCCTGTTCCCAGATTCCCCAAATGCCCTTATCGCTTCAGATTCACCTATGAGTCTTCCAAATTTGTCTTTCATCGCATGTAGCCCCACTCCTGCCCCAGCCTCCAGAAAATCATGTCCCTCACAGTAACATCAGCATGACTCCTCTAGGTCAGCCCCTCTCCACACAGGCATCTGATTCTTACCAACACACAAAGGGCTCATACTGGCGCTATCAGCCACAAGTTCACCTGGTCTCCTTCAACTCACCTTTTTAAAACTTTTTAGGGACCAAGTATCCAGAAACTGTAAAAGCCTTTGAAGCAATTTCTGATTTTAACCAATTATCTCTCTTAAGAAATGATCTAAACAGACTTCTTCAAGTTATGGGGACCATCATCATCTTTAAAGTCCCTAGAATTTGGTCAACTATAGCAAACAAGCTCAAGGCCACCACTTATGGTCTAAAGATTTATTTCATACTGAATCCTTTCCCACTTTGTATTACATGGAATCTTCCTCTACTCCCAGTTATCTCCTACATCCACCTTCTTTATTCCTTAATTAATGCAGTTACTCCATCAATAATCATTTGTCTTCTACGTTCTATATCCATGGCACAGCCCCTACCCTCCTGGAACCTACAACCCAGGACAGTGATAAGATTCTGTACATAAGTAACTGGAATTCCTAATAACAATAGTAAATATTATATAAACAGCAGAGATAATAGGTACTATGGAAGTTCAGAAAGGGGTGAAGTCATTTCTGGCTTAGAGTAACGATGAAAAGCTCTTGGAAGGTTGTAGACTTCAACAAATACTTTGGATTTCAACAGACACAGAGAGGGAGGGCACACGAGATAGAAGTGACAGCTCAAACAGAAACTTAGCAGTAGGGAAAACTGGGTGTGTTTGCTTTGAAACTTTTCCTTTCATCCTCCTGGCTTTTATTGTGGTCTAAGAAAGGTTTTCCAGAAGGCAAGGAGGCAGACCAACCTTGTTCTATCCTGTTTTCTTGGTCACTATGAAACCTCGGTAATGCCAGTTTTAGAAATGTCATAAATCAAGGTTGAGAAGATGAAGATTACCTGCCTTTCCCCTCCTCTCCCTTCTCCTCCACCTTACTTCACACCCCAGGAGCAACAAATGACTCCAATTTTCCTCAAGACCTCTGTGCAAGAAAATCATTCTCTCTAGGACAGTGGTCGGCAAACTCATTAGTCAACAGAGCCAAATATTTACAGTACAATGATTGAAATTTCTTTTGAGAGCCAAAGTTTTTAAACTTAAACTATATAGGTAGGTACATTGTTATTAACTTAATTAGGGTACTCCTAAACTGGCCTTTGCTAAAAACGTCCTCAATCTGATTGAGGTACATTGGCTGAGGTCAACCCCTTCCAACTCTCCCATCCACACTCGTCTTGTTTACTTGTTCCAGACAGACGAGCGTGGATGGGAGAGCTGGAAGGGGTCGACCTCAGCAAACGTACCTCAAAACAATGTTCCTCCCCCGCGCCCAATCAGATTGAGGACGTTTTTAGCAA
>NW_006285052.1:90549-122757 GCF_000327345.1 Myotis davidii | reverse complement strand
GTCTTTGCTAAAAACGTCCTCAATCTGATTGAGGTACATTCGCTGAGGTCGACCCCTTTCAACTCTCCCATCCACACTCGTCTTGTATACTTGTTTCGTCTATCTCCTTTCCGAAAACCAACTTCTGCGCATGGGCCACGAAGTTGCAATCGCACTGTACGTGTGCGCCCACACGTGGTATTTTGTGGAAGAGCCACACTCAAGGGGCCAAAGAGCCGCAGGTGGCTCGGGAGCCGCAGTTTGCCGACCACTGGTCTAGGAGGCTGTGGGTCCTTTGTTAGCTTGGGGCCCTGGGACAATCTGCCTTCCTTGGGTCTGAAAGTGTGACTTTCCAGGCTCAGTGAAGACACATTCATTCTGAAAGGGACCATACGTGCCCTTGACCCAGACAGACCCCAGGCCTTAGGCATAAAGTCTTCCCATGGGTGAAGACAAGATGAGCAAGGTGGATCTTATCTCTCACCACATCCTGAACCAGTTTGGGCTGACTGAGATAACGTTTTATGAACATTCTTTTGCTGCTGCTTCTAATGAAAGATCTGAGAGGAGCCCCTCCCTGCTGAGGTCTGCTCAGGACCCAGAGGCCAAAATGGAGGCTGATTAACAGGCATCCCAAGCAGTGACTCAAACTATGGGCAGTTTCAGAGGAAGCTCGTTATGGTGACTCCACAATTAGGACCTCAGCCCACGTGGCCAGTCATGCCCGTGGAAGGCTGGACCAAGCACTATATAAAAGTCCCTATCTGGCCGGACTCTGCAGTTCACATTCTTTGTTGAGTCTTGTTGAAGATCAGGTAAGTGGGGGCATCTGTGCTCTCTCTCTCTAGCTGCTCTGTCTCTGGGAGGCTTTTCTCTTGCTGGTGTGTACTTTCTACTGATTTTTGAAATGGTTGACCATTTCTTGGGCCTCTCAAACCATCCTGTATATTTTATCTAGTCTCTTGAAACTGGTTTTCAATAAGATTCGTCAAATAGAAGAGGAGAAAAAGGGCTGGGAGTTTGGGTAGGACTGGGCTATTGATATCCAGACAAGAGCTATGAGAATAGTCCTGCCTAGGAGATGGGCATCAAAGGGAGCTCAAGTCGGGATAGAAAAGAGAAAAGGATAAAAGGGAAATGAGTTTTGGGGTTAACAATAATTCATTTCCCATTTCCTTCTGTCAACCCTTCATTTCTCAGTCCCAGCCTGGTACTGTTAATACAGGTAATTTTAAATTCTGTGTTTATTTCAGGTTCTGCAGATTTCCCCAAGATGTCCTTTAATGAGCAGCAGTGCAAGCAGCCATGTGTGCCTCCTCCATGTCTTCAAAAGACCCAAGAGCAGTGCCAGGCAAAGGCTGAGGAGGTGTGCCTCCCCCCATGCCAGGACACCTGCCAAGAGAAGTGTGCAGTGCAAGCTCAGGAGGTGTGTCTTCCTCAGTGCCAGGAGTTAAACCTAGAAAACTGCCCACAGCAATGCCAAGATCCATGCCTACCTCCATGCCAAGACCAATGCCCACCTCAGTGTGTGGAGCCATGCCAAGAGATATCTCAGGCAAAATGTGTGGAGGTTTGCCCACAAAAAATCCAGGAGAAGTGCTTACCCCCTGGCAAGGGAAAGTAGCTGCTTTTATAATGCCGCCGAGGGTCAAGAAGATGGCCAACAGATGAAGACGCAATCCCAACTTATGCTATGGTGACCTTCTCCTGTGGGTACCTCTGTGTGCACCTGTTCTTGCCTCCTGGCTTTTTCAGTATTCCAGGACTTGGTCTGTGTCTCTAAAGACAGTTCTCTCTGTATTTCATCAACCTCTGTGAATAAATCTTTTTTTCCCCCCAGCAGTTTAGTAGAAGGGCTCAAATATAGGAATAGTGTGCCTGTCAGGGGAGACCACAGAAGCCTACTTCAGCTCTGTTGGGGCAAAAGTTCCCCCAGCCCTGAGTGTGTAACAGCCAAGGATGCCTGCATTCACTTTTAGAGCATCAGCCTCTCACTGGAGCCTCAAAACAAACTGAATTTGATGGACTGTGTCCTTGAATACCACCATCCAGGGTGTGGAGAAGAGGTTGGTGGTATTTCAAAATCAAAAACTGGGTAATTTATTCACTGCGTTATTCTAAAAAAGGACAGCAAATAATTGGATGTTGGAATGTTGGTTGTGTTTTTTTTAAAAAAATGGAACATGTATTTAATGGTTGAACTCAAACAGTCAATAAGGAAACGTGAGATGGGACGTTTGGAGTCCTGGTTAATATCCGTGCTTCACGGCTGGTCTGCTTTGGGCCCTTGATTTCCACCGTGTACATTCTTTACCGACGTGCTATGTGTCTGTGTGATGCAGGCTGGTCTGCTCTCCAGCTGCTTTGCCTTCTTCTCCCCGGTGAAGGTAAAATACAGAATAAAGCTCACCCTATGCTGATATCTGACCTGTGTGCTCTTTGCAATTTCCTCCCCACCACACAAATTCCACATTCCTGCTGTCCTTGTGATATGTTCTCCTCCTCCTCCTCCTCCTCTTCCTTCTTTTGAGAATCTGGAGTAGGAATAAAGAACAGACCTCACAGCAAGGCTGAAAGAGGCCTCCTTAGGGGCACCTGGACCACTCACCCCCACCTACAACCTTCATAGGCTCACTCATGCACACAATTTACACTTGAGAAAATCCAGCCGGGTCTGGGACCTGCTCACACCCCCAAATTCAGGTCTAGGAGTCTTTCCAATACAGCCTACTTTCCCTCTGGTCTTTACTTTCAAGAGAAAAGGGCCAAAATGGGGTGAGTGGGGAGTTGTATAGGAGAACAGGTCCCCAGTCAATCCGTGACACCTCCAAACATAGCATCCCTGTCAGAAGTAAGGACTAAGTGTACCTCTGAGATGAACGTAGACTGGGGACCAAAATTGTCTTCCTGGCCATCTGACCAGATTTCAGGAAAGCCAGGCACCCTGGGTCCCCACCCTCCACCCTGTTGCCCACCAGGCTGGGGGCCCTGGGATTGTGTGAAAGCACAGAGGAGGGGCAAGATTCACAGGAAAGGACCAATGCTAACTTCCTCCACTGTGCCCTGGCCCCAAAGGCTTATGTCAAGGGCCAGCCTCCTGAAGGGTGACGGGACTTCCATTCATTCTCCTGGGTCCCTCTTCCCACTCTGGGTGTGCCCCAGTGGAGGGCTGTTTGGCTAACCTGTGGGCCATCCAGCACTGAGAGTGCCTGAATCTCTCAATCTTGGATATTTCCAAGGTGAGAGAGAGACAGAACCAGGGGATGATGTGGGGGAAGATCTCAAGTGGAGACACGGAGCCCTCAGGCACTCGCGGAGGCTGCAGATGGCCAGTGCCAGGCCCTGAGCTCCATGCAATTCCAAGGGAATCCTGAAGGCAGCCGCCGGCGGTTGATATGCTGCCCCTTTGCTAAGGACCAGGCCTGGCCTCACACAGCCGGTAAGTGGTGATGTCAGGATTCTAACTGGCATCCCCCTGGACTCCAGCACGAGCTCTAACTCGCATGAGGAAGTGCCCGTGGCACAGAGGAAAGATTTCCAGACACTGTCTTCTTCTCGGTCATTCGTTTACCACCTCACAAGTGGTCACTAGTCATCTGTCAAGTACCAGGCACTGCACCGGGTGCTGAGAGAGAGCAGTGAACCAGGCAGGCAGGGTCTAGACCAGGGGTGGGCAAACTTTTTGGCTCGAGGGCCACAATGGGTTCTTAAACTGGACCGGAGGGCCGGAACAAAAGCATGGATGGAGTGTTTGTGTGAACTAATATAAATTCAAAGTAAACATCATTACATAAAAGGGTACGGTCTTTTTTTTTTTAGTTTTATTCATTTCAAACGGGCTGGATCCGGCCCTGGGCCGTAGTTTGCCCACGCTGGTCTATGCACAGAGCAAGAGAGAGCTTCCTTCCACAGGCCACACCAAACCTTTCCTACAGCTCTTGTGCGTCTCAAGTCCTTGAGCATCTCCAGGGGCGACAATCACAGTTCTCTTGCCTCCCCATTTGGAATGTTTTCCATTTTCCCACTTTGGAATAAGCCAGCTGCACCCCAGGGCCTCAGCCTGCAAAGGAGCCCCAGAGAGCCTTCCTAGCAGCGCAGTTTCTGCCGGGGCTGAGGGCGGCTCACAGACACGTCTCCATCTTGGCTCAAGCCCAAGAAATGGCTTTGTTCTCAGCACTGAAGACGTGCACAGATTGGAGTCCAAGATCAGACACTCAGATACTGAGAGGAAGCATGGGGCTGGCGAGCAGGAGGAGTTCAGCCACATCAGAGAAAGATCAACCCACGATTGGAAGGGAGGCCTCCGCCGAGGGGAAGGAGACAAACCTGCAGATTACAGATAGGGGGGCAGACGTCAAGGAGCCAGCAGGCCTTCGAGCTCTGTCCTGGGAACCGCCACGCTTTCCTGGAGCTCACAGGGCTCTGACCCAGCCCCTGCCTGCACTGCTACGCCTGGAGCCAGGGCCCTAATGACACAGACTGGGCCATGGGGACAGCAAGGACCAAGCACACAGCTGCCAGACTTACCATCTGTGTGTGTCTGTGCTGAAGCCTTTCAGAAAGAGGGAGAAGGGCATTGCCAAAAAGAATGCTAGAAGTTAGAAGTTATAGTTGACAATTATTAAACACAAACACACACACACACACACACTGGGGGAAATTGAGGAAGATGTCACTAAGATCTGCACTGGTGACAGGAGCTATCTTTGGAGGTGCCATGCGGATTGGGGCCAGTAGATCAGTAGGCAAGTGCCCAGGCTAGCCCTGAATAAGCATGAACTGGCAGGTCCTGGCCCAGAGTATAGTGGGGACATCCCCATGTCCTCCCACTCTATCCCACTGCCATCACTAGCCTCAGAACACCTAGCCAGTGGTCGGCAAACTCATTAGTCAACAGAGCCAAATATCAACAGTACAACGATCGAAATTTCTTTTGAGAGCCAAATTTTTCAAACTTAAACTGTATAGGTAGGTACATGGTTATTAATTAGGGTACTCCTAAGGCTTAGGAAGAGCCACACTCAAGGGGCCAAAGAGCCGCAGTTTGCCGACCACAGGGCCCTAGGCCAATAGACAACAGATCTAGACTCACCCACTCCTGCTCTTCCTTCTCTCCCACAGACGCCTGCTTCGCATCTGGAGATGGCTGGAAGAGGCAGGCGGGCTGGCAGGGCCATCTAACCTCAAGCTGTCCACCTCCCCAACTCCCCAGTCTCAAAACCACCATGCCCTCCAGTAGATGGTACTGTTGGGTGAAGCTGCCCAACAGCACCATCTACTGGCCATAGAGGCACTGGGCCTTCCGTGGGCAGCCCAATGGTGAGCTCACCATCACTGAAAGTATGCAAGAAGAGGCCAAATGACTAGCCAAGGTTATAGGCAGTTTGGACTGGATTTTCTTTTAACCTTTGAAGTTCCACCCACCCTTGCACTTGAATTATTTACAGGTTGCTCTGAATGTAGTGAAAAGAGCCTTTGCCAGACAATCACTGAGAGACATCTGCCCCAGAGCACTGGGACCACAAACACACCAGGTCAGGGCAGAAAACTGGCTGTTGGGATACACAACAAGACACTTTCTTGTGTATCCCAATCCTGGCAAAGAAGAGAAATAAAAGTCCTCACTTCCCCCCTGTTTGCAGCCTACCTGGGTTGTACAGGAGGGTCAAAAACTCGGAGAGAGGCTATACCATTACTTAAATATTTACAATGCTTGATGGCTTTCTGGGACTCTAACAGTGTTTGCTTGAATGTTTTTAGAGGGGCACAACATAGAGACTAGGGAAACGGCCTGAAACCACCTCAGAGCTATTGAAGCTGCTTAAGGACCCTCAGGAGTGACGTCAGTGGGAACGCTTCTCATTATATCCTCATTTTAATACTGAAACCTCCAACCCAAGGTGGAATTTATTCTACACTTTCTGTGCCTGCAATGTATGTATAGTGGTGTTCGTATACTGCATGTGCTCACCCCAAAACCTACCTCAACATGCTATGATGCCGGCAGCTAGCCCTATAAAAGCCAAAAGAACAGGTTGGACACATGGCGACTGGGGGAGAGTGGTGTGCTAGAAGTGAGCGTGGAAGCTCCCACCCTATCCCCATGTCTTGCCCTACACACCTCTTCCATCTGGATGTTCCTGAGTTATATCCTTTCATAATAAACCAGTAAACTTAGGAAGTAAAATACTTCTCTGAGTTCTGTGAGCTGCTGTACCAAATTAATGGAACCCAAGGAGGGGATTGTGGGCACCTCTGATTGTCAGCCAGACGGTCAATGTTATAGGTAAAACCTGAACTACCGGCCAGCATCTGAATGTGTGTGGGAGGGAAGGGGCAATCTTGTGGGACTGATCCCTCACCTGTGCAATCTGATGCTATTGTTAAGGAAGGCGAGGGGTCCTCGTCTCCCCCGTTGCTTGTGAGGGTGGGTTTCTTGCAATATCCCAAGAAAAAGACTTTTCTGAGACTCACACGGGAGGATGAGGATGCGATGTTGTACAAAGCTTTGTTTTTTGTGGAATTACATCCCTGAGTTCCCAACATTTCGTTTCCCTCAGTCCCGCCAAGGACGAGTCCCATTTGCCTTTAGCAGGACTAAAATCAAAACCAGTGCCCAGAGTTTACTTTCCACATCGGCACAGTCCCATGCCGCATCAGGCAGGCTGAATTTGTGTTTCCCCAGTACTACCCGTCAGCTCGTTGCGTGGGGGTCCACGCGTCCCCATGGCTATGGAGGGCGCATGGGCGAATGCAAGGAAGCCAAGAGTGAGCTAAGAACACAAGAGCAAGGAGAGAGAGAACTCTGTTTAGGGGATTATGTATCCCCACATTTTCACGTGCTTGCAGGGGCCACATCCACTCTGAACAATGATCTGTTCAGATGTGACTTACCTTCCCTATGTCACCCCAACTTTACTGGGCATGCATCTATCTCCCCTTTGTTGGATCCCTTCCCCCAGTGTTCTGCAGGGGATAGGCCGGTGGCTCCCTGGGGAGTGCGAAGTTGCAGCTTCCTGGTGAAGCTGCCCAAACAACATGCCCATAATGTCTGGCTTCCCCTTCTGCTCCTTTGCTATTATTAACAACTAGATAATTACAATGGTATCAGTATCTCCAGGTAGATAGTGTCAGAATTGAGTTGAGATGTTAGGACATCTAGCTGCTGTCGGAGAACCACCCCCCCCCCTCACCCCAACACACACACACACATTAGAATTGGGTCCCAGATCATCCTTTCATTACCTCAGCGTAGAGCTACTATTATCATAGCTCCATGCTAACGAAGGAGGCCAAGCCTACAATAAATAGCTTGGAACTTTGTGAGAAGTAGCTCAAGATTTCAGGGACAGCATTCCCTATCACGAGAATTGCAAAACTACCTGCCAGGAATGTTGCAGAGTCATCCCCGCAGCAGGTAGAGTTGAGGTACTAAGAATGGACAATAATAGCAATCACCACAAGAAGTAGGCCATCTCATCACCACTGTTTTATAGACAAGAAACTAAGGCTCAGAGAAGTTAAGTAACTTACTCAGGGTTTCGCAGATAATCGAGAAAGCTGAGCTCCACATTGGGCACCTGGCCCCAGAGCCTGCACTATCCTTAAAGTAGATGCTCTTCATGTCACCTCCAAAGCTGAAGCTAACATTGATCACCTCTTGCCATTCAGCAGAGCTCAGTCAGATATCGAATAAACTTCCTTCACTAACCTATCCTTCAGCATGTAATTGTGAACACCAGTTACAGGCGAGGTTCTATCCTCGCTATTGGGTATGCCAGACACTGGTGAGTTCCAGAAACCTAACTATCAGGTTATCTTGGTGTGGGAACATCAGGCCAGGGTGAATACATACACACACATGTGTATGCTTGTATATATGAATAAACATGTTTCACACCAGATCTCAAACAACATGTATATAATGTTAGGGTTTTATTCAAAGTGCAATGAAAAGACCCTGAAAGACTTTAAGCAGAGAAGAGACATTTTATTTGATTCAAGGTTTTAAAGGATGATCCCATGTGCAACATGATAAAGGATGAACAAGAGGTCAAGCAAGAAAGGATGTGTTGCTATAGTTACGGGTAAAGATGACAGATGGCAGCAGTGGAGACAAAGGAGGCTGGGTCTGAGAAATGTTTTGTAGGAAAAATTAACAGGTGAATTCAGTATGTGGCGTGAAGGGAAGAAAAAAAATGTAGGAATACCTCCAGGTTTGTGTATGGTGGAGCATTTACAGAGAGGTGAAGAATAGGGGATATTTGGATATCTCTGACCCCTCAGAGATATTGGGGACAGAAATATAAACATGGGAGTGGCAGAGATCACCCAGGAAGAAGAGAAGCAGCCCCTTTGAGTGGAGACACTGCAGAATCTCAAGGCTGGACAGTGGAGGAGCCTGTGGCCAGCTGATGGAGCATCCAATGAATGAGGGCAGGGACTAGGGAGAACCAAGAAGAGAGGAGACCCAAGAAAGCCAGGAGAATTGATGAATCGGCACACAACGAAGATCACTGGTGCGCTTGACAAGAGTTATCTGTGTGAGGGCCTAGAAGCCAGAATAGAATGGAGGTTGGGGGACTGAGGAACCGAAGGGAGGTGCAAAGGCAAGGTGTGGACTGTTCTTTCAAGATGCTTGGCTGTGAACGTGAACAGAGAAAGGGGGTGATAGCTGGAGGGAAACTAGGACTCCAGGAAACTTTTGTTGCTTTTTTTTTTTTCTTTAGGATAAACACTAAGAAATGATCCAGTAGAGAGTAGAAGATTATGGGTAGAGAGGGAGGAGGAAAGCAACCGAGGACTGGAGTGCTTAAAAAAAATAGGTCTTTCCTGGCCAGTGTTGCTCAGTGGTTGAGCATTGACCCATGGACCAGGAGGTCATGGTTGGATTCCCGGTCAGGGCACATGACCAGTTTGCGGGCTCAATCCTCCATAGGGGGTATGCAGGAAGCAGCCGATCAATGATTCTCTCTCTCTCATCATTGATGTTCCTATCTCTCTCTCCCTCTCCCTTCCTCTCTCTCTAAAAATCAATGAAAACATACATTAAAACACTGGGTCTGGCTGTCTCATTATTTAGATCTCAGCTCACATGCTAATTCTTCAGAGAGGGCTTCCATGGCCTCCCAAGCTGCGCACGGATGTCTGGCTGCAGGTGTCAGATGTGGGCCGGCTGGAGAGCAGACACAGGGCTGAGAAGGGAGAAGTCAGCACTGAAGCCTGGGCTCCCATTTATAGGGCTTCCATGGGTGGACCCAGAACTCTGTGCCCAGGTACAAAGGCAGCCCCGCCTGAGCCTTTAACACCAGCGGTTGAATCAGGTCCAAATGGTTCCCGTGCTTCAGGCCATCGTCAGATGCCACGTGGGCCTGCACCATAGAGTTCACCCCACCCAACCCACCTCTCTGCCCCACATTGTCCTCCTGGAACAGGGGCACCTCCTCTTCCTCCTCACCCTCTAGAGCCTCACACATGTATGAGGTTTGCAGACTCCTCCCATGTGCCACTCCAGGACACACACCGCACACATATACACACATGTACGCACACACACACAACATGCACATGCATATAAAAGACACACACCCCACTGGCCCTCCCCGAGGCCTGGTGCAGCTGGCTCTGGGTGCTGGGACCATGCTTGTTCCCTTGCCCTTGGACTACTGCCTGAGCCTGACCCACAGTTCCTACTGACCACAGAGGCAGAGGGAAGTGACAGTTTTGCCCATTGGTGATGCACCTCCACCATTTCTGTCCATCACAGGGTCCTTAGTCTAAAGCCTGAGTGGCCACAGATTTCATCTGGTGTTGGAGGACTCATCCTGTCTGGTGATCCAGTCCTTACCATCAGGACCCCCCTTGGAGATGGGGCACAGTTAGGGAGACTCAACCCTCTGGGGCCTCCAGAGTGAGTGGGAACACACAGTTCTGGCCCTAAGGCCACCCCCTGTTTGAGGGGCAAGGAAAAGAGCCCCAATCTTAGCCTCAGAAGCCCCCAACCTCCTAATGTTCCTACAAAGTTTTAGAATATCCATCTCATCCTCATTCCCTCCAAACTGTGGTCTTTAAGAAGATGTGGTTGAAAACAAACAAAATCTGACAAACTTCGTATACACCTTTAAAGAGATCCATCCAAAACAAGGCAAGTGTTTTTCCACCCATATACTGATACTTGACTGAAGGCTAACTCAGGCTGGGGTTAAAACATTGACTCTGACCTTCCCAATTCTTACATCATTGCAGCCTCATATTCCTACCACCAACACCATCACCTGTATTTACCTTGACCCAATTTTAATGCAAGAATTTTGGTGTCAGGGGTGGGGTGGGGGTCAAGAACTTGGGATGATGCCAGACTTCCAGGAATGTGGGTCTGTCCTGTGTTCCCACATCCCCGGTAAAGTCCTCATCAGGGCCACCACACTTCAGAGCCCCACCCTTGTCCCCAGCTCCCCAGATCCCAGGTGACACTGCTGAGGACACATCCACTTGCGTGATGACACCACTCAGTGGAGCTGACTCATGCAAAGAGTTGCCCCAAGTGCATCTGGAAAAAGAGGACAGTTGTGCAAGGTGTTTTTGGACAGGCTGTGAGGAGGGGCCGGATGTGAGGCAGCAAGAAGGAGGTCCAGTTGACAATTATCATTGCTTCTACTAAAATATCCAGGTGACAAATCCACCTTGGTGCTCATTAGCCCCAGCTGTTGCTAAAACCAAACGTGGGCGAGTCTCCATGACTATTCCACCCATGGTCTCAATAGTATAAAAGGATCACTTCGTTTCAGCTTTATATGAATCAAGTTGTCAGTCCGACCTGCCTGTCCTCTGGGTTCTGCTCCGGGACAGGCACAAGAACCGGGGACATGAAGTCCATTCAACCCCCTTGTCTGTGAAAGGATGGGACTGTACTTGATATCCTTTCTGGTCCCCTCTGCTATCCACTTGCTCTAGGCAGGAGGCAGGAAGGACTCTAGAGTGAAAAACCACCCCTACACAGATGAAATAATGGGAAACTTCAGCCAGAACACCCGGGTACAAGGTCCCAAGATAGGAAGGCCTGAGTCCCCAGCTCCACACTGCTACCTCGTGGCAAATCTGGGTATAAAGAATGCTTGGCAGCCAAATATAAATGCAGATTACTGATGAAACTGGCATGGCGAGTCCGTCTGTTCATTCATTTTATACGCATCCAATGGGAGCCTTCTGGGCCTGGCACTGAGCCCTAGGAATTCAAAACCGAATAAGACAAAGGTGCTGCCCTAAGGGACTCAAAGTCAGCCAGAAGAGGCAAACACAAGAAACAGAAAAAAATATATACTATGATGAAAGAAATACCATGTTAGAAAAATGTCTAGCTTATAAAGGTGGCCACAGGAGGGGGAGAGCAACTCTGCCCAGGTGGGTGAGGAAATGAATTCACAAAAGGGATAGCTGAGCTGTGGGACTTGAAAAAAATTGGACCTGAGACCCTAGCCTAGCTTCAGCTTAATCTTTAATTCCTGGGACTTATAACCTATGTGGAAGTCACTCGTGTTCTCAGTTTCCTGGTTTATGAGATGAAGGTAGTGAAATATGTGCCCACAAAGCTTTCATCCAGCTCATAAAGTTCCGAACATCAAAGACTCGAAGACTCAATACGGTGACTCCAAACCCAGGCATAAACCCAAAAACACAAACAGGATTCAGCCTCTGCTGGTCAAAACCCGCCATGAGCTCAGGCACTCAAGAAAACGAGGGTTAAGTGCTCAGTCCTTAATGTTGGGCCACGTTCAAATTTCAATATAACTGCCACATTTTAGGTGTAGGCTATTTACAAGTGTCTATAAATATGGCAATGTTATAGCATCCCCCTCATAATTACACTAACAATATATTAACATTTATGGGTGTAATGAATGTATGCCTTCAGGCCATGCAGAATTGGAAATGGGTGATGTAGTTCTATATTGTGATTCAGGTAAAGCCTCCAGGGACTAGGTCCTGGAATCTAATTATTACCTGAGACTAAAAGGATCAAATTATGAATTGATCATTACTGAACGTGGTCATCTTTGGCAGATTTTTTTCTCCAAAATTCAGTTGACTCAATAATTCCATGAAGCAAACTTATGCATCATCCTAGAAGGGGTTGGTGAAGGGATGGTGATGGGAGACAATTCTTCAGCTGATTCAAAACAGGGGTCCTGAGAGTGCCCAGTTGGCTCAGGTCCAGGAGAGCCTTGCTAAGGGATTTCTGAGATCAAACTTTTGTTTCCAGGACAAAATAAATTCTGCTTGTACCGTGGAACAGAAGACTGGGGACTCAGCCAAGGATCTTTATAAGGGTTAGAACCCTCAGTTGCTTCTTCGAGAAAACTCAGCCTTTTCCATACAGATAGCCTTTCATGTAGGTTTAAGCACTGGTTTGGCGTCTCAATTTTCACCATAAATCATCAAGCCTGCGCCCTACTCTCTGGTTTCCAAATACATTCACCAGTTCAAGTATGTATCTGAGAGTGTAGCTTCTGACCTTAGAGGTCCAGAACCCATGGGGAGGCTCACCCAAGAGAAAAACATGATGACCATAGCCAACACTGTCACTCGGTTATGGTGTGCCATCTCATCTGATCCATACCATGGCTCCCTACGCAGGGGCTGTCATTTTCTCCACCTGAGATGAGGACTCCATGGTGCAGCGATGTCCAAGTAGAGCACTAGTGAGGAGACGGAGCTGGCATTTGGAGCCCAGCAGCTTGACTTTGTTCCTAAGCACTGATCATCTGAGGAAGTTGCTATCTAACTGCTCTTCTCCTCTAGGTTGTAGCTGGGGGACAAGCTAGGCAAGTGTAAGACTTGTCAAATGTGTTACCTAACTGCTCAAAAAATGACCTCCCTTGGGCCCACACTTCATGTGCTGACCTGAGATTTTACACAGGTCTTGAAGAAAGGGAACCCATGAGACCCTGTATTTGTATGTTACTACTCTCTCGATGAAGAATGGGTGCTCCGTGTCACCCAATGCCTCTTTTGTAAGGTCTCCAAAATAGACATCCTATATAATAAAAGCCTAATGTGCTAAGTGTCCAGTCGTCCAGTGACCTGTCAACTGTTCAACCAAAGTGTAATATGCTAATGATAGGCTAAGGACATTCAACTGCTTGTTATGATGTGCACTGACCACCAGGGGGCAGTCAACTGGTCAATCAGTTGCTATGATCTGTGCTGACCACCAGGGGGCAGATGCTTCGACTCGTAGGTTAGCTTGTTGCTGGGGTCCAGCTGATCAGGACTGAGTGAGATGGGCTAGACACGCTCTGGAGCCCTCCCATGTCCCCTCCCGGGCCTCCGATCGTGCACCTGTGAGGTCCCTTGGCCTGGCCTGCACCCTCTCACAATCTGGGACCCCTCAGGGGATGTTGGAGAGCTGGTTTCAGCCTATCCCACAGGCCACTCCCCTCGGGAGAGCGCCAGACGCTGTCCCTATTGGGACTGATTGGGTATGAGCCCACGGCAGGTGCAGTGGGGCCGGGATGAGCGGGAATGGCAGGTAGAATGTGGGTTTCGGCCCAATCCCCACAGGCTACCCCGAGGGACCCACCTGTGCACAAATTCGTGCACTGGGCTTCTAGTTTCTTTATAAGAAGAAGGAGGAAGAGGAGGAAGAGGGGGAAAGTCTTCTTTTTGTCTTAGCTTCCATGACCTAAAAAACAAGGTCAATTCTAATCTGTTTTCACAGTTTGTGAAAATAAAGGTGAAGAAACATCAGACAAACTACAAAATACCTAACCAGCACTCCTCAACAGGGTCAAGTTCAACAAAAACGAGCAAATTCTGAGAAGCTGTCATAATCTAGACAGACCCAAGGAGACATGGCAACTAATGTGGCATCCTGAACAGGTCACTGGGATAGAAAAAGGATGTTGGGGATAAAAAACAATTAAATCCAAATAAAGTATGGACATTAGTTAATAATATAGGCCAATACTGGTTCATTAATTGTGACAAATATACTACAATAAGGTGAGATGTTAACAATGGGAAAAACTGAGTGCAGGGTACATAGCAACGCTATACTATTTTACTATTTTGCAACTTTTCTGTGAATCTAAAACTATTCTAAAATTAAAAGTTTACTTTAAAATTTCTTGATTAAATAAGAAATAGCTTTCATGTTTCTAAGCAGGAAAATGCAAAAGCAGGAAAAATACCAATTCTCCCCAAATTAATTTATAAAATAAATAAAATTCTAATCAAAATAAGTATTCTTCTTAGAAGTGACAAAATTATTCCAGTTTATTTATACAAATAGTCAGATGATAATAGCCAAGAAAATATTTCCCCCCAAAAAATTAGTGGAAGGGGACTTGTACTGATAGATATCAAAATGTTTTATAAAGCAATAAGAATTTAAAACACAAGCATAGAAAAAGACATAGAGATTAATGGAACAGAGGAAACAGCCAAGAAACCAACCAAGAATATAGAATTTAGTCTATCGTAATTAACTGACAAATAATTTTTTAAAGTGGGGAAGTTAACTATTAAAATTACAAATTAATTTTATTAAAAGTCTAAAGGTAAAAGTAAAAAATTATAAAAAAATTAAAAATTGCAAAAATATAGGTAACATCTCATGGTAGGCTTTTCAGTGTATAGCACAGGCAAGAGCAACAAGGAAAAATACAATTTTCGTGCCCACAGATAGAAAGAAAATTGAAGACCTTACTATATTAAAGAGATCCATAAGAAGTCTTGTACCCCACTAAAACAGGGGGGAAAAAAGCATGAACAGAAAATTTACTAATGAATGAAGACATCAAAAAATGCTTATCACTAGTAATTAAAGCAGTAAAATTAAAGCCTATCAGATTGGCAAACAATGAAATAATAAGGAATGATAACACCCAGTATTGACAAAGGTGTGTGGAAATGAACGCTCATACAATGCTTGTGGGAGTTAAATTGGGACACTCTTCCAGGAGGACAAGTTGGCAATGATAACAACAATAATAATAGCTGAGAGTTTTGTGCTCACTGTGCACAGGCCAGAATCTAAGGGCTTACCATGTATTGAGCCATCTGCATCGCATAGCAACCAACCCAGTAAAGGAGGTTGTTAGTATTCCAACTCACCAGGGAGGAAGCCACAGTCCTGCCAGGCCCTCCAAGGCCATGCAGCTGGCCGATGGCCAAGGGTGTCAGTCCTACGCGGTCTCATTCCAGAACCTGTGTCCTTGCCTGTGCATAAAACATATGGACGTGCTGTGACCCCGGGATCCTGCTTCTAGGAATTTACCCTAAAAAAAACGATGGGCAATGTTGAAGAACTTAGATGTATAAGGACACTTACTGCAACAACTGTATTAAAGCAGGGAAAAGGCAATAATGTAAATCATCAGCAATAGAACACTGATTAAATAAATTGAGGTATATTCATGCAATGGAATATTATTCAATCATTAAAACATGGTATAGAAGAATTATGTTATTGTTAAGTGGCACTTTAAAATAATAAATACAGAATTACATACTCAAAAATAAACACCAGTGTAACTTAGGCCTACAGATTTATTTTATTTTATATTGATGCATTCTATATTTTACAAAATGTTCTAAGTAAGCATGCAAAATGTTCTTTGTAATAGAAGGTTACATATACTTTGTTCATTGTTTTAAAATGATAAAGAAGCCCTAGCCGGTTTGGCTCAGTGGATAGAGCATCGGCCTGCAGACTAAAGGGTCCTAGGTTCGATTCCGGTCAAGGGCACATGCCCGGGCTGTGGGCTTGATCCCCAGTGTGGGGTGTGCAAGAGGCAGCTGATCAATGATTCTCTCTCATCATTGATGTTTCTATCCCTCTCTCCCTCTCCCTTCTTCTCTGAAATCAATAAAAGTATATTTAAAAATAAAAAAGAGCCCTAGCCAGTTTGGCTCACTTGATAGAGCGTCGGCCTGGGGACTAAAGGGTCCCAGGTTCGATTCTGGTCAAGGACATATACCTTGGTTGCAGGCACATCCCCAGTAGGGGGTGTGCAGGAGGCAGCTGATTAATGCTTCTCTCTCATCAATGTTTCTAACTCTCTATCCCTCTCCCTTCCTCTCTGTAAAAAAAATCAATAAAATACATTTAAAAAATAAAACTGTTTGTTTCCTGTATCTGATCTGTCGTCCTTTCTTTGGTTCTGGTTTTCTGTTTCTATTTCATAAACCTTGTAACATCGGTAGCCTTTGCTATGGGTTCGAGGACGGTATATTAGTAAACAAATAAACCAAGTATAATAGTTTTTGACTAAAGCATCACAAGAAACAAAGATGACAGTTCATCACAGACACAAACCAGTGAATTCCAACTGAAGTCATGAAGACCTCAGCTCTCCCCATGGGCTGCTTCTCAGCGCCAAGGATATGGGGCCAGTCCTCAGCCTCACCCCAGGATGAGGGGCTGTAGGGACCTGGCCTTCCTTTGCTAAGCATCCTCCCAGCCCAGGACAGGCCCTGTGGAGGGAGCTGAATGGGGGTGGTGGTGGGGGGGAGGGGGCGTTGAACCTACACAGCTTGTGAAAACTGGGCAACCAGTAATGCTCTGTCTGGTCTCTAGGACCTTGAAGGCCTGTGGTGGGGCAATCACAAGTGACAGGTCTCCTAAACCACTTGGGGTAATGTCATCCAACTTTTGAAGTGTACTGAGCCTTTACGCCTGCCAGGATGGCCCTAGAGTCGTGGTCAGCACACTGCGGCTCGCGAGCCACATGCGGCTCTTTAGCCCTTGAGTGTGGCTCTTCCTAAGCCTTAGGAGTACCGTAATTAAGTTAATAACAATGTACCTACCTATATAGTTTAAGTTTAAAAATTTTGGCTCTCAAAAGAAATTTCAATCATTGTACTGTTGATATTTGGCTCTGTTGACTAATGAGTTTGCTGACCACTGCCCTAGAGGCATGGGGCACTTTCTGGTCTATCAAACAGACTGATGCCCATTATGTCATTAGATCCTGCAACGGATCTGCGTGGCCACGTTTTCTGCTGTCTTCCCAGCATCCGGAACTGCACCTGTGTTCATTGAATGGCAATGGACATGGCATCAAATGGACATTCATGGTAATGTGCATCATATATTGTTATCCGGCAAATAAACAAATCAGTTCTGCCCTAGACGGTTTGGCTCAGTGGATAGAGCTACGGACTGAAGGGTCCCAGGTTCAATTCTGGTCAAGGGCATATGCCCAGGTTGCAGGCTCAATCCCTAATAGGGAGCATGCAGGTGGTAGCCGATCAATGATTCTCTCATCATCTCTCTCTGTAAATAAATAAATAAATAAATAAATAAATCAGTACCTACTTCTCAGGGTTATTGAGGAGACAAAATCAGGTCCAGTTGTAAAACCCTTGTCAAGGTAGCTGGCGCACTGTATGGGATAAGTTAAGGTATCAGAAGAACCAAAGAATTCGCGTAGAAGGCACCCCCTCTCCTAACCCCAGAGGTGCGGCTGCCTCCAGAGTTCCCAAGACCCAGGGTCCTGCTACAGCAGGCAGCCCTGCAGGGTGAGGTGGGGCTGTACCCCATTTCACCACAGTCCCCTCCACCCATTGATTCCTACAGCTGAGTGGTTAAGAAATCCCTTTTTTTTCTCTCATCACGGAAACTGCAGAAGAAAGGCAGCCCCTGAGGGGCCAGGTTGCCCAACTGCTGAGTGTTACTGGCAGTCAGGCATGTCCTGGGAGCGGTTTTTCCAGAAGGAGAGATGGATATGTGCTGATCTAGGCTTTCCCTTGTGACGAAAGCCATGGGCCCCGCATCTCCCTACCAACCTGGGGGTCCAACCTGGGAGGCTCCCTGGGGGACAGGGAGCCTCCTTGAAACACACAGGCTTCTGGGCCTCCCCACACCCTCCTCCTCAGCAAACACCGAATGGGTAAGAGAATGCGCATTCTGCAGCTGCCCAAGGAGATGCTCCAGGGGAAACTGGGCGTCATAAGCTCCACTCCCTTCCCCTGGCCCTCGGCATGAACACGCACTCACACCTGCCTGGCCAGAGGCACCTCCTCAGCCACCCTGCACCTTCATTTACTCAGCTGCACGATGGGAGAAGCAATGCCAAAATCACAAGTTAGTTTAAGGATTAAATGAAGCAGCTCTGCTCGTCAGGACAAAGGCATTCAAGGATTTGTTTGTTTATTCCATAGGACATGGTCAGACAGGCCAAGGTCGCCAGTCAAACCCAGTCATCACTTCCTGGGGCCCCCGCCAGCCCTGCCTGGTCCCCAGCTCCACTGTGCTCTCTCTCTGACAAGCCCACTGCCACCTCATTCAGCTTTTCGCTGGGATGCCAATATTGAAAGAGACAGCTTGGTTTGCAAATTTAGGATATAATCATGCTTCTTTCTTTCCTAAAAGTCCTTGGTGGCTGCTTGTATCCTTGAAGGTAAAAGTCAAAACTCCTAAATATGGCTTTCCGCCCCCTCCGTAATAGGACTTGCCTTGCCCTCCACCCAGGCATGTGCCCTCCCTAAGAGCTGTCCTGCGGGATCCCGCAGTAGCCTGTAGGTGCCCTGCTGCATCACACCCAGGCCTTCGTGCCTGCTCTTTCCTCTGCCTCGAATTCCTCCCCCACCCTCATAGTCCCTCTGACATATTCTGGGCTCGAACTCTATAAGGACCCCACCACACTTTGTATGTCCTTGTGTGCCAACCTGTAGTGCAATCATTGTTCTAATGTCCATCCTCCGTGCAATAATGGGGGCTCCTGGAGTGGGGGCAGAGAGAAGTGTGCCTTCCTCATGTCTATCTCCAGCTTCCATCCCAGAGTAAATGTTCAGTGAGGGCCTGAGTGCCATTTCCTTCTGGCCCCTGTAGAATTTGCTGGGTCAGAAGGCAATTCCTCTTTAGTCCGCCTCCAACACGCCAACAGCTCAACCCAAAGTCTCTCGCCTTCAAGTCTCAGGTACCGGGTCCCCCATCAGTCTCTTTCCTGGGCACCCAGCATAACTCAGCTCCTCCCCCACCTGCTTCTGCTCCAGCACAAGTGGGAATTTCTATGCATCCATATTTGCATTTAACTCTATTTGCATTTATGTTACCTGTGTATAGACACCGGGTTGCTAATGATGACAACCTAGGTCCCCTTGAAGTTTAAGAATGTGGTCTGTGGCTATAGAACAGAATAAGGTAGATTGTTCAACCGAGGCTTGAAATGCCAGTTTCCTTACCATTTTGTTAACAGAAGCAAAATGAACGCCCCAGACATCACCATCTGAGGGTAGTAAGAGTAAAGGTAACCGTAATTCTCTGGCCCTAATCATCACCAATAGCCCCAGAATAATGCTAGCATATATTGACTGTTTTATATGTGCTGATTGGAGTACTAAGAGGATACATGGACTGACTTAGCCTCCCCACCTGTGTATAGGACCTGTCACTTAGGGCTTGAGACCCCGAGTAATTGCATGGCTTCTTTCTGCCTCCATTTCCTCAAGGGTAAAAAGGGGACGCCGGTGGAGAGGTCACCCAGTAGGAGTGTGAGGCCACATCCCAGTGGTGGAAGAGGCCTCACCAGCCACACCTGGCCCAACACCCCCACAGACACCGAGCCCTGCTGAGGGACACTTATCCTGTTCTGCCAGGCTCAGGAATCAGAAAACAATTTATTTGAAAGAAAAACAAATCATTGTGCCTCTAATGGCCTGTCCAAACAGAGTAAACACAACAGCCGTGGCATCTCTGGAACTCTGTGGCATTTCTGAGACTCATTCCAGCAAAGACAACAAATAATTTGGACTTGAACCAGGCTAATTCCATTTCCATCAGCCAAGGGTTCGGCTGAAGTTCCTCTATTGTCTCATGTTTGATTCACTGGGGAATTAGGCACCATTGGCAGCAATTAATGTTACCCTGCTCTTGTGTCTTCCTGGTGCCTTCCTCCGGATTGTATTAGGTTTCCAAGACTTGATGCTATGCTGAAAAGGGCCTGGGTTAAGTGTGGCATCTACTCGTATATGTCCTGTCTGTGACCTAGTCGTAAGTGGTGATGATAATGATGGTAGTGGTGCCAGGATGGGCTCCCAAGCAGGACCGGATGACCTCCTCACCAGGGCAAGCTCCTCTTCCAATGAAATAACATTCTCCTGGGACCAAACGCAGATACATCCTTGGTTATGATGTCCCCCATCAGTTTGTTTAACCCACACTTATAAGACACCACTGCATGACGGACACTGGACTAAGTACTAGAGGTTTGATGATCTAGAAGTTTCGGTTCTACCCTCAAGGAGTTCTTAGTCCAGTGAGGAAAACCTACACTAATATATATTGTAAATATATTATGAAAATGATTATTTTTCCTTAAATAATAAGCCCAGAATGTTATAAGGGCTCAGGAAGGAGTCACATAACCTAGTGTTGGAAGAGGCTTCTTGGAACAGGCAATATCATGCGTGGTGGGGAACCTCCTTTACATTCAACCCAAAGCAAGAGTAACTGGGAGTCCTAAAGCCTGGACTTCCCCTGCTGACAGGAGGCCCAACAGTCTCCCCTATTCTATTATGGAAGCTTCATACACCAGCTTTAATTTCAGTTTCTTAGGGTTCCTCAGAGAGCTCGATCTGGAAGATCCCCAAGACTGATGGACCAAACCAACAAAGTGACCTTCGGACCCAAAGTTGTCTTGGGCTGAACTCTCCACATGCTCCCTCAACCCAATGCCAGTGGCCTCAATGTGAGAAGATCCACCAAACAAGGGGCCAATCAGGCTGTCAGCATTTCTGTGCGAGGAACTCTAGGATTTTGGAAGCACTAGTTCTTCCCTCATGGAGTTCACAGTCCTACCAAAGCGAGGGGGAACTTTGGAGATCATCCCAGACCTCTCACAGTGTAGATGAGGAAGCTGAGGTCAGATAGTGTGGAGTGATCTGCCCAGCATTTACATAAAGCCCAGTCCTTGTCCCCACTGGGCTAGAATGCGTTTCACAAAGGCAGGGGAATGTCTGTGTGTGCGCGTGCGCGCACACGCGCGTCTCTGTCTATACCAGCGGTTCTCAACCTATGGGTCGTGGCTCCTTTGGGGGTCGCATGACCCTTTCACAGGGGTCGCCTAAGGCCATCGGAAAACACATATATAATTACATATAGTTTTTGTGATTAATCACTGTGCTTTAATTATGTTCAATTTGTAACAATGAAAATACATCCTGCATATCAGATATTTACATGACGATGCATAACAGCAGCAAAATTACAGTTATGAAGTAGCAACAAAAATAATTTTATGGTTGGGGGTCACCACAACATGAGGAACTGTATTAAAGGGTCGCGGCATTAGGAAGGTTGAGAACCACTGGTCTATACGAATGTGTGACAACTAGACAGCTCTCAGAAAACACCTGCTGACACTGATGCTGGTGCAGAATTGTATCACACAGGATAACAGAGTTTCATAAGGATGGAGATGGGAGTCAGACAGACCTGGCTGTAACCCTGGCTCATTTACTTCTGAGCATATCACTTTGGGCAAGTTCTTTATGCTCCTCAAACCTCACTTCTGTCATCTATAAAATGCAATACTAGTCCCACACGTGCTCAGGGTTTTATTTAATTTTTTAAATCCTCACCCAAGGACATGCTTAGAGAGAGAAAGGGAGGGAGGAAGGGAGGGAAGGAAGAAGGGAAGGAGGGAGAGAGAGAGAGAGAGAGAGAGAGAGAGACCGATCAGTTGCCTTCTGTAAGTGCTCCAACCAGGGATCGAACCTGCAACCTAGGTATGTGCCCTGACAGGAATGGAATCAGCAACCTTTCAGTATACAGGACGATGCTCAACCAACTGAGCCACTCCGGCTGGGCGGTGATGAGGTTAAATGAAGTAACAGGTGGAGAGCAATTAGTGCTTGGCACACAGTGCTTGCATAGTGCTTGGCACACAGTGTGTGCCCAACAAGCAGTAGTTTCTGTCATTAGTAACAAAAGTATTAAGAACTGAATGTGTGCCTCCAAGAAGAGCATAGAAGAGAATTGGACAAAGGGGACAAGGCTCGCCAGACCCTTAATTCAACATCAACCACCGGGAAGGCAAACCCACTGGAGAAAATCTGCCCCTGAAACATTCCTCTGGTCAATTCTCCACCCTCAGCCCCTCATGGACACCTGACATTTTCCCATAAGAGCGTCATCCTTTTGACTATAATTCTGAACCTTATAAATTGTGTGCCCCTGGATGAAGGCCCACTTTTGCTTGTTTGTTTTTCATTTTAATAAACACATCAGAAAGAAATGCATTAGTTTTTTCAGCTCTTTCCATTTTAATTATTTTTCAATTATGAAGCCCCACTCTGAACTACTACCCAATGTCTACACTCTAATTTAAATACACTCAGTTCACCATCATTTAATTAAATACCTATTATTGTTCAGTAGTTTTTCTTAATAATAGACCTTATTTAATCCTTATAACATCCACAAAACATAGGCAAAGGAAATCCATTCTACACATAAACAGTTTCAGAAGGTTGAGTAACATGATGTGTGGGCCCATGGCTAGCGAGTGATAACACCAGGATTCCACCTGTCAGCTCCCGAATGGCCATCTCCCTCAGGTCCAGCGCCCATCTCAGCAGGGAGAGAGCCGGGCTTCTGAACCTTCCCCTGCCCACAGGTGAGCATGGGGTAGGACTCCTGCACCACAGTCTGATTTCCCAAGGGGGTGTCTGGAACCTCCAAAGGAAAATAGCAGGGCCCATGTTGTAGTCGAGGGTTTTGGAAACCTCAGTCATTCACTTCCCTCCTTCAGTTTTTCCAATATTCCATGTACCACCTGTATTATTATTTAACACGTTTCTCTAGATCAACTCACTCTTCTTTTTCCTTCACTAAATTTATTTTAAAAGGTATATTACCGAAATATTATTCCTTTTACCTCATTCTAAGCAATAGTATCCATTAAAAGTATAAATGATAAAAGGTGTTTGTTCTAATACACATTAAAAGTGGTGCACTGGGCCCCGGCCAGGTGGCTCAGTTGGCTGAGCATCATACCATATAACAAAAGGTTGCAGATTTAATCCCCGGTCGGGTCACAGGAAGGCAATCAATTGATGTTCCTCACATGTTTCTTTCTCACATCAATGTTTCTTTCGCTCTCTCCCTCTCTCTCTAAAATCAATTTAAAAAACACACCAAAAACATATCCATGGGTGAGGATTTAAAAAAGTGGTGCATAGCTATAAACATTTCTGGAAAATATATCAAATTTTATAAAAATATCACCTTTATATACTATTCATGGCTTGAAGAGATAATAAATAAAGTTTCACTTTGACAATCTATCCACATTAACAAATAAATGAAAATATTAAACCCATTAAGATCTTTTGAAGATCAAAAGTAACTTTTTAATAACATTTTATTCATTCCCTTTGCAAATTACCACCCATTATTTTACATGTGGAAAATAATTGTTTCCTCCCTCTATCCACAGTCTTCAAATGTGAATAAATCATTTTTTAAGGGAGGGGCAATGGGGAGGACTCTTTTTTCTTCCCTATTCATTCTCAAATGCTCAAATGAGTGGTTTCTATTTCCAGATTCCATTTCCTAATCTTTTCTCCCAATTAGAAATGTCCACTCCATAGCCCAGGGTTGGAATTTAGTTCTCTCCTATATTGACCCAATAATTGTGAGGTTGGTATTATTTTATATCCTGCTTTTCAATTGGATTTATTGGGTGCCATTGGTTATATAGGTTTCAGGTATAGGATGCTATAATACATCATCTGTATGTAAGTTGTATTGTGTTCATCGCCCCACATATTCTGCATTGAGGTCACGCGACTTGCTCCAAATTCCAAGACTAACAAGGAAAGAACTCAGGATTCAAATACCTGTTCTAGCACAAACTCTACTGTTCTCCTAAAGAAAATTAAAAAAGTGATGCAGAGCTATTAAATAAGGAGGGCTGTGAATGGCCCGGGCAAAGCACACCTCACTTTACGTGACTCTTCCATAATCCAGGGGGATTATGAGGAATGAAATGTCCTAATTAATCATGGAGAGCAATTAAAACCATGAGTAAGTCAGGTGTTAATATCACAGTCATCTTAATAATCAAACCACACCAATATTCAGAAAACTTTTCTGACATCCATGTAAAAACTTCTAAAACTATGTAATCTCGATTATCTCCCTCCTTTGGGGACCAAACAGGCCCTATAAAATTTTGGAGTTGCCAGAATTAGATCAGAAAACCCACAGTTGGGGAGGGTTGGGAAGTCATTTATTCTCACTAATCTTGAACCAGCGGCGTTACAATTCCTGAAACAAGTCTGTCCTTCCTCTCCCTCCCTCTCTTCTCTACTTCTTTCTATCTTTAAATTTTCTTTCCCAAACACAGTTTACATCCAATATTATTTTGTGTTAGTTTCAGGTGTACAGCATAGTGGTCAGACAATCATATACTGTACAAAGTGTTTCCCCTGATATTTCCAGTACCCACCTGGTACCATCCATATTTATTACAATATTGTTGACTATATTTCCTATGCTGTCTTCCTTCCTTCCTTCCTTCCTTCCTTCCTTCCTTCCTTCCTTCCTTTCTTTTTCTTTCAATGAATATTGACTCAGTGCCTGGTATGTCCACAGGCTCCAGGTTTACCAAGAGCTGCAGGCCACTCCTGCCCTCCAGGAGCAAACAATCTTGTCAGGGAGGTGAAAATAGGACAGGCACTTAACGTCCTCCCCACCTAGATTAAAATACCTGACATCCAGGCCACTGAGGATTCCAGAAGTAGGCATTCATTCATCCATCCATCCTATCAGCATTCACTGTGGGCTGCGCCAGGCCTTGTGCTGGATGCTGGAGATGCAAGACAATGATTGAACAAGGTTGCCCTTCCAAGGAGACCTCAGTCTAGTGGAAGACAGGATCCCTGTGCTGGGAGATGTTCTCTCCATCAGACTGGGTGTTAGGGACGGCTTCTTAGAGGTGATGTTGGGTGGTGTATTGAAAGTCAGTCGAAGTTAGACAAATGAAGGAAAGAAGACATTCACAGATGCGAGGAAAAGCTATGAAGGCATTGAGTGCAGCCTGGCTCAGCGGGGGTATGGGATGTTTGGAGCAGAATTAGTTCTCCTGTAGGGAATTAATCAGACGTGGGCAGAACCTGGGCCTCAACAGCCCTTTGGACTAAGAAATCTGGGTTTCAATCTAATGTAGGGGCACTAACGATGTTTAGCAGAAGAATGACATAATCAGGACAAATCCACTGCCACGGAGAATGATGTGAGTTAGTTCCACACAATGCAGTTGCTGTGGGCACCGAGGGCTGGCTGACAAGTGAGAATCAGAGAGCAACCCTGGGGCTTGGGAAGAGTGCCCGCAATCCCGTGTCTTCCCAGGAAAGGGTGGGGGGGAAGGTTCTGTGAGAAAGAGTCAGGTGTGAGGAGAGATATTAAACCCTATAGAGGGCAGGGCTTTGGAGAAGACAGACCTACATACACACACATCACACACACACTTACACACATACTCACATGTACATACAACACATAGATATATACATATGCACACATATCACATGGAAACATACATATGCATACATATAATGGCAATATGAGAGCCAAAGTCCAAACCCAGCAAAACCTGCCCACAGTTTTCCCTGCTTTCCAATCCTCACTCTAAGCCCACCTCTTCCAAGGTGCTCCCAGTTGCTCTTCTCTCTGCATCTCCTTGTCCCGTTGGCTCTTGGCTGGCATTGCACTCAACATCCTACCTGACTTCTCCAAATTCCTACTGAACTGTCGACTCCTTCTCTGCCCCGTCCCCATACGTCCTCACATACACTAAACGGTTGCTTCTGACCACACAACCCTAGGGAATCCTGGACCGGAAATCTGTGAAGAGATGGCATTTGAGAAGACAAGATGAAAACAACCTTTGGGGGAAAACGATGACTCTGTGGTCTTAGAGAGTCTTGGGGAAACTGAGTCACCAGGTTCTGCACAAGGAGAATCAGGGGAAATGAGAAGTAAAGGGTTGGGGGTTCCTCACACAACAAACCTTTCTCCTCACCTACTATGTGGCCACACTGTGCACCTGAAGGAAGATAACCATGACATAACAAAATTCAATAATAAGTCCTCAAGGGTACAGAGGTCAAGGGACAACTGGAAGGTCTAAGTGCTAACAACAGGAGTGGGTACTAGAGCACAACCATTAAAATGAATGGTTACAGAGACTCTGAAGGGACATAGAAATATGGGGGTCACATGGAAAATGTCACATGGAAAATCAGCACCCAAAATCGAGAGTTTATATTTAGGGGAAGTATGCATAAAAAGAAAAAAAGAGCAATGTAAAAAGAGTTACCAAAACTTTAACATCAGTTGTATTTGGATACTGGAATTATGAGTGACTCTTTTTTCTTTGCTTTTCAGTTTGTATTGAGGCCACCTTTTCTTTCTTTACATTTTTACAGCAGAATGACCTCCTAGAAGATTAGGGGGCAGTTCCCCCCACCCTTGGGGAATCACTGCCAAGGAACACTGAGGAGCCAAATTAATCCTTCTCTGGATTCAAAATGACATAGACTAATTATAGGAAAATCTAAAGCAACCCAGCCTGCCCACATGCCTTTCTTAACCCCCTGCAATTATACCCACCTTGGGTAATGACACTCTGCAAGGTTGCTCATAACCCAGCCAACTTTCCTCACCGGTCCTCCTGCTGCACCCCTCCCTCCTCCTCCACACTCAGCTCTGGCCAGGAATCCTCTTGGAGAGAGAAGTCCCCCTAATGCCCCTGATTTGAGCCCGAGGTTAGCGCCTGGGGAGGATGAGAGTCTGTGCTCTTTCCCAGCAGCTCATGGTCTTGTCATCCCATCTGGTTCCTTCCTGCTCACTGCCTCTGCGCCTCCTCATCTCTCTTTCCTCTGTTTAGAGAGGGGCCATAGGAGGAGGGGCCCAAAGGAAACCTGGAGGGAGTAAGTCAGATGGCCTTAATAGGTGAAGACACTGAGGCCTGGGAGACAGTGCCTTGCCCAAGCTCGCAGGTCATTGGCGCTGGGACTGGGTTTAGAGCACAGGCCACAACAGGACCCCAAAACCTTCTCAGAAGAGAGAAGATTCTGATCCCTACCGTTCAGAACACACCGGAGACCAGCAAACCTCACAGCCTCCCTGGTGCTGCTTCAGGTCTGGCCAGAAAGCTGACCACTGGACCGTGGGAGGACAGGGTCACTGGAAAGCCATGATCCAAGAGATACTCTGAAAAACAGGAAGCAGAGACAATGGGAGAATCAGGCACTTTGGGTGAAAGATGGGGGATGGACAGGGAGAGCAGTTTGCCATGGACAATTTATTTAAGCTACTTTCCATGGAAAACTGAATCAGATTACATTTGTCCTTGGATATGAGACCAAATTCTGTCACCTCTTTGGCTAATCAACAAATATTTAGCAAATATTCACGTGGAGGCCCAGCCCTGAGTTAGATTGGAATAAGATTTAGACAGGATCTGCTCATGCCTGGATGGCCCTTTTAGCCAGAAGGGAAGGCTCTAGAAATCTGTTCCATATTTGGGCAGTGGCTTCACAGGCCATCACCTCAGAAGTCTCTGAGCACATGGACAAACCCAAAGGAAATCCATAAAGACTTAGCAACCAAGTCATGATGGTTTCCACCCTGTTAAGCAGTGGGAAGGTTTGTCCCAAGTCCTCCACCTAACTTCCACAAGTTCAGCTATTGAAATAAGGAGTATCATTTGAAGAAGGAAGGATAACCAGCAAGTCGGAGGAACAAGGTTTACTGGTCAAGACACAGACTGGATCCAGATTCTGGTTTTCAGTACTAAATCCTAGTTACCAGTCGGTGGGTGAGAGAGGGGTCACACCACAGCCCACGGCAGCCTCAGGGGGATTCCTGAAAGCAGCACTTAAGGATCAAAGTTGACTTATGACCTACCCAAAGGTCATGACTACAGGGATGATAACAGTCTAAACATTTTTATTCATTTTCTTTTTGCTGGACCACTACCAAATGCTGTGCTTAATTTTTGACATCTTCCTCCTTCGAAACAGATATTTCTAATAAGAAGCCTGTAATAATTGAATGTGCTCATCTCATTTGCTTCTTTTTTCCCCAAGAGGGCCACAGTGGGAGGAAGAAAAGGAATTAAGAACAAAAGTGAAAGCATTCCATGGGAGTTTGTGTGAGAACAGAGAATAAAAATGTAAGAAAAGGGGAAAAAACGTTGTGAATTTCAGAGATAGAAGGGAGTGAACATCGCAGTGTGGTATAGAGATTCGGTGGCATTTTTATTTCTTTTGTGTATCCCATTTTACATATTAAGAGAAGTCCAGCCCTGACCGGTTTGGCTCAGTGGATAGAGTGTCAGCCTGCGGACTCAAGGGTCCCAGGTTCAATTCCGGTCAAGGGCATGTACCTTGGTTGCGGGCACATCCCCAGTAGGGAGTGTGCAGGAGGCAGCTGATCGATGTTTCTCTCTCGTCGATCTTTCTAACTCTCTATCCCTCTCCCTTCCTCTCTGTGAAAAATCAATAAAATATATATATTAAAAAAAAAGAGAGAAGTCCAGGCTTCAATCAGTTATACTTATCTCCATCATTAAAGGCATTTATATCTTTTTAAAAAATTGGGTTTGAAACCAAAACAGAAAGGACACTTGTCTTGTCAGTGACCCAGCAAAGGAGAAGCACATTGGCGTCAGTTATCTCTGTTAAAGCTTTAAGCCAAAGAGCCTAAAAGGCGATGGGTTTCAAGTGTTTGTGCCTTTTCTTCTGTCACATTGATTTCTAGATTCCATTGCCTCGGGATCCAATTAAAACAGCATGGATTAGACACCCTGGGATTTCAGTGGACTGGCTGGTCAAGGAGCCAACATTCTTGGACCACCCTGCACACAGTCCTGCGAGGCCTCATGAGACCCTGCCTGACCAAGAGCAGGACTGGAGCCCACAGGGACTGCTCACTGCTCCTCCCCGTTGGTAAAGCTTGCTATGAGCTCAGGAGGTAGGCCCGGAGCCTTCAGGCTCTCCGCAGTTGCCCATCTGTGAAAGGGCCTTGTGAAATCAGCAATTTACTTCCAGGCCCAGAGGCTAGAGCGCCCAGGCCTAGCTCATCAATAAATACTTTTACTGTCATTTTTAACTACTCCCTGGTCTCACTGCCAACACTGGAAGTACTCTTGCCAGGAGAAAGCAGAGTCACACCCTGAATCTATAGTGGATCTCGGGGAAGGAGGGGGGAGGAGGAGGTGCTTGGGGAGGGGAGCTGAGATCCTGGTTTAGTCTTAGCTTTGGGAAGTAGTTTAGCCTGTCGGATCCTTGAGTTTTTCATCTGTCTTTGCAAATGTTGGGCTTGTTTGGGTGATCTCTGCATGTCCTTCCAGCTCCTGAGTCTAGCAGTGCATGGAATTGTCCCTAAGGAGCTGGGAGCATCCATGAGAGCAAATTCTGTTCCCTGTCTCCCAGAGGGCATGGACCGGAGCCCGACTGGGCATCATCCCTTCATTCTGCCTATACTGTACTGATCCTGCCGAAACTGGTTTGGCTCAGTGGATAGAGCGTCGGCCTGTGGACTGAAAGGTCCCAGGTTCGATTTTGGTCAAGGGCATGTGCCTTGGTTGCGGGCACATCCCTAGTGGGAGATGTGCAGGAGGCAGCTGATCGATGTTTCTCTCTCATCGATGTTTCTAACTATCTGTCTCCCTTCCTCTCTGTGAAAAATCAATAAAACATATTTAAACATAAATAAACAAATAAATAAATAAATAAAATAAAAAGAAGAGCTACATAGTGCTTGCAAAAAATGCAAAGTTTAAGATCAGAAGATCTGAGTCTGAATTCTGGCTTTGCCACTCCACGGCTGTGGGAGTTTGAGAATCCCATTAGCCTCTATGAGCCGCTACCCATTTGGGAAATGAGGATATAATATCACTGAACACACAGAACTGTTGTGAGGAACAAACAAGACACACATGTGACAGCAGTCCATGAACTGAGAGTGTCCACATGGGAAGCATCTGAGCCAGGCAAGCACGTCCCAGGGGCACTGCGCACCCTGCATGCTAGCCCACAAGCCATGTGGGAACCCACGAACCAGTTAGCTGTGGTCCTCCTCCATGCAAAGAGCCATGGGAGAACCTGAAAGGGTCTCAAGAGTCCACACGTTCTGGTCAAGCCCCAGGGGGTATAAACTCTATGAAACTTAGGCCGCAGAGTAAAGAACCAATGAAGACCATCCTCTCAAGGACAGTTATAACTTGAAAAAGGAGACAAGGCTACTGGGTGTGTTATTTGCAGGCTGGAACCAGTACACTTGTTCCTTATAGTCCTGAAGAGGGAAAGTGACCAGGGAGATGGAACCAGTGGGTGGGAAGAATCTCTCAGGAAGCTTCCTGGGGAAGGAGTTCCAGAGCTGTGAGCCACTCGGGACCTGGCCTTCTCCCAGACCTCTAAGCTGTTATCCCCACTTAGCCACCAGAGTCAGCCACCTCTTCACACTGCTCACCCAGGAGGGCTGGAGAGAGGGGAGACAGGGAGCCAACAGGGGGCCGAGCTCTGAGATACCTCCCAGGCCCAGCGTCTAAGAGAAATAAACGATGCTACAGGCTTGCAAACTCTATGCCTGCCCTGTGTTCATTTTCTTTACAAACCACCTGTTGACATTTTTCCCTCAATTACCACTTTGTGAGCATTCGTGCATAGCTTTAGATACTCAAAGACTGTGATGAGTGGGCTTCTATCAGATTGAGGGTCCCCAAACTTAAGAGCTGAAATCGTCCCTCAGAGAGAGGATTGCCTGGGCACAGTGACCATGTGTCCCTCAAACCCGGGCTGTTAGCCAATGGGAAGCCAGAATCCCCTTCAACTCCACCAGGTTTTACAGAGCGCCTATGAATGCCTCGCACCACACTGGGCACTGTGAAACATCTGCTTTACGGCTGTCCCCTCTAAGGACACATGTCCAGGCAGGAATCATGTCCTCATCTGTCAGGCTGCAGCTCTCAGACATGCCGCAAGCACATTGTAAGGTTACATGTCTAAAGGCCATACATCTTAAAAGCCTGGCCTGCCAAGTCTTACACAACTTCAAATACCTAAGTGTAGTAATTCTACAAACTTCCATCATTTCCTCACTGATATGCTGCAATGGGATCACCAGTTGCTGTCCACATAGATGGCCCATTGGGACTTCTGGTCCAGAGGGTAAAATGGGGAGGCAGGGTCATGTAGTCACAACCCAGGCAAGGTTAACTCAGGCTGAGAGCCACAGGAGCTGGCCCTGCTCACGGCACTATGTTGCATGAGCCTTTTCTGCAGGTTAACAAAGTAAATGGACTAGTTAGGTTTTTCTTATTATATGCTCTGTAGGGTGGCAGAGGCACACAAGGAGTTACCCCCTACCCAAATGTACCAAGGAGATCCATGCACACAGCTTTGAAAGCCTTCGGCTTCTTCCCTGATGCTTAGCGTAGTGCCCAGTACACTGGCGTTGGCTATACTCATGAAAAAGCATTAGGCTCTTCAACCTGATAGAATGAAAAAAACACACATATCTTTCTTAGAACATAAATCTTCCAAATTAGCATGGGTAATTTGAAGATTATTAGCTCTTTGAGGTCACCTGCACTTGAGGTGCCTAAACTTTTTTTAAAAAAATTTATTTCTTTATTCATTTCAGAGAGGGAAGAGGGAGAGAGAGATAGAAACATCAATGATGAGAATCATTGATCAACTGCCTCCTGCACGCCCCCTACTGGGGATCGAGCCCACAACCCAGGCATGTGCCCTTGGCCAGAATCGAACCTGGAACCCTTCAGTCCCCAGGCCGATGCTCTATGTACTGAGCCAAACTGGCTAGGGCAAGGTGCCTAAACTTCGCAATTTCATAGAGAAATAACATCACTCTCAAAATATATAATTTCCTATCACTTTTAAAAGAAATGATCTCTCTCTCTCTCGCTATATATATATATATATTTCATTTTGACAAGGACATGAAAGAAACAAGTACAATTTACCTATCACTTTGAAAAGAAATATTTTAACAACAAATAAAGGTAGGAAGGCCATGATTTCAGAATGAAAGGTTTTCCTCCTCAAGCCCGCATTGCTGACTATTCTTTTCCTTACATTTCCCTGAGAACTAAAGAACACACAAAGGGACAACATGGACCCACAGAGCAGTACCAGAACCATGGTCCACACAGGCTCCTCGCTCCGGTACAGCCCGACTGAAAAAACTGT
>NW_006285052.1:87700-89754 GCF_000327345.1 Myotis davidii | reverse complement strand
ACGTGATGCTGGGCTGATGTTGTGGCGTTCACTGTGACGTTCGCTGCGCCAACTAGCGGTGGGATATCTGAAGCTGGCTGGTAACCCGAATTTTAGCTCGCAACTCAAAGCAAAAAATCGCCCAAGAGATGGCTCATATCTCGAAAAACTCGTTGGTCAGGACACTCGTAAGTCAAGGCCCCACTGTAGTTACAGCAGTATCCACGGTGTACAACCACGAATTGGGTGCAAGGATTTCATTCACTGTCTCAAGCTGGTGGGCAAGACAGAAACATCCCAGCAAAGCACAGGAGACCCTGGGGGAGAAACACTTGTCAAAAGAGGAGCAAGCTCTCTTTAGAGTTATGAAGTTTTCCTAGCAATGGGATCAGAAGCCAAACTGTGGGATTTGAAAGGCCCCACTCCTTCGGCCAAAGACTGAAATCTCCAGTGTGATTCCCTTAGGCCATGTCAAGAGTCAGTCAGGGACGTACTCCTCAGGCATGGCCCTCTGGTGATGGCATGCACCCTGGGCCAGAGGATTTGAAAACAATGTCAGTCATCCACTCCGGCTGGCTGTCCCCCTGCCCAGCCTGCGGCACAGTTGCGTCAGAAAAGGGGCCAGTCACACACTAGGCTGCCCATTTCAAGAATGCCAAAATCTCTATGAATGCGTGCCATCACAGGGGGGTGGGGCGACAACCTGGGTCACGTAACAGGCCAAACACAAGAGACTGGCCCCGATCAATAGATGAGTCACAGCTAGAGTATAAAACCTCAGAAGCTCCAGTGCTCCTCACACAGCCAGCATCTCCCTCTTCTCACTCACCTTCCTTTGGGTAAGTGTGGGTTTACTGGCCCTGGTCTTTTCAGCGGGTCTGGCCCAGGCCTGCATAGCCTAGAGCAGGGGATGGACAGGCGAGGTCTCTCTTTGCTTTGGGAGCTACTGGACCACTGGCTTCCCAACTGCATTCGTGCTTAGAGGGGATTCAGGCAGGAAAGAAAGAGGGGCTGGGCTGATGCTGTGGAGATGGTGTTGCTTGTCTTCTGGCCGGAATGTAAACTTCACAATGCAAGACTATCTCCTGTCTCTCAGGCACCCCTGTAGGGGCCAGGCCTGGTGCTGGGCACAGGGAGACACTCTATGGAGACTGTCTGAGACAGCCTGGGACTGGGTTGTCAGGAGAGGCGGAGCCTACTCTCATGAAGTAGAGGGAGAATGAATCAGAGAATGCTGCTGATGGGAGAGATTTTAGGAGCCATCAGAACCCCAAAGCTTGTTTTACAGAGAGAGGGAAATGACTTGCGAGATGCTGGGATCCAACTTCCTACTAGTCCAGTCCCCTAGACCAAGGTTGGACTTCACAAGTGGTAAAGGCGGTGGCTGACGTCATCGGGTGAGAGATGGTGGTCCAAAGGACCAACGGAGTCCAGGCAGGACCATGGGGGAGCCTCCTTTTTCTGATAACTGTCCCGGATGATGGACAAGCTCAGTGGGATAGACCAAGAGCT
Organism: Myotis davidii; assembly: GCF_000327345.1. Lineage (NCBI taxonomy): Eukaryota > Metazoa > Chordata > Mammalia > Chiroptera > Vespertilionidae > Myotis > Myotis davidii. Next base: position 88,263 of record NW_006285052.1, on the reverse strand, counting down.
TGAACGAAAAGTTTTTGCAGAGAATATGTTACCGCAGCTTTCTGATTTTCCAACAAACCCTCTGTTGTGCAGGGGATGAGTAAAATCCCCACCCTCTGTGAAGGTCTGTGGTATTCTTCTATTTGCACTCATTGATTCAGTGTTGGGACTGGAAGAGACCTAAGAGATGAGGTACTCCAACCCCTCACTTTACAGGAAGTGAGGAAATAGGAGAGAGTGCGGGTCCTTTGCTCCAAAATCACACAAGAGGCCAGAGGCAGAGCTGGGGGGAGAAGAATGGGCACCACTAACCAGGCTATCTAGGTAGAGCTTGGAAAAAACCTCCTGCGAGAGGGCGCAGCTCTTTCCCAAAAAGCACCACTCCTAGGAATCCCAGCTGAGAGAGCTCTTCGGATCTGAGCAAGGAGAGCATGAAGCCTGCTCAAGCAGGCTGCTCCTGGTGATGGGTTGCCATGGCTACAGCTGCCTCCTCCCCTTCATCCTCTCTCCACTGGTCCATAATGCTCTCTTTGCCCTCCTTCCAGGGTTTCCTTCCACCTCAGAGAAGATGTCTCAGAAAAAGC
>NW_006285052.1:63565-86613 GCF_000327345.1 Myotis davidii | reverse complement strand
GGCTCCGGGAGTGGCCAGTGCGTCCCGGTCTGCCACCAGACCCAGCAGAAGCAGGCGCCCAGCTGGCCATGCAAATGAGGCCCCCGGGACGCCATGGAGGCACGGGAGCTGGAGGTGTTCGTGGGCGCCGACGGGCTTAGTGTTCTCGTGATAATGCCATGAGGTTCCAAAGCCTCACCGTTTTAACCCCCCTGGAAGAAGCCATTGAACCCTCCAGCTGTATCTTGTTCTGCAGTTTTCCCCTTGGCTTCTGCACCACTACCTCCCAAACCCAGTGCCTCCTCAGCCAATAAAGTTGCTGATCATGAGAATATCTGGGTATCCATGAGTCTTTGTAGCTTCCAAGTTCATTCATTCTATTCCTCTTCTCTCTTTTCTTCCATTCACTCACCCATAGGTGTACATTCACTTAACACATCTGTTTATTCTACTGGGGAAAGGGGATTGGGTAAATGGGAGTCACCAGGGGTGGGAAGAATGCCTGGCAGCCAAAGATAGGAACTCTGATTTGGAGCTTAAGATAGCGAAGTGCTCCGCAAACACAAACATCTTGGGGAAGGGTTTCAATAAACAGCCCCTGTGCACTGAGTAGCCACCATGGGTCTTCTCATGGAGCTCAGTGATTTTTAAAGACAGGGCCGCCCTGGGCAGATGCTCTCTCACAGTTCAGAGCCTACTCTGCAAGGTCTGAAAGCAGGGCGCTGTACCGTGGGGCCACCAAGCTTATGCTACCCAGACTGACAGGAGAAGGCGTCATTGTGTCAGACACTTGTGTCTCTACAGTGTGAACACTGTTCCTGGGCACTTGTAGGGACGACAGGTAGAGGAGCCCTTTCCTGCTGTCTTGAAGGAGCTTCGCTGAACTTAGGAAAACACAGTGTAAGTGTGTGAGATGTTAAACACCAGAACCAGAGGGATCATGGGGAAACACGGGAAGCCTTCCACTTAGCAAGAAAGAAGATACAGTGACTCTGTTAGTGACGTGATACAGGACATCAAAAGGGATGGAGAACATCAGCCAGGTCAGGAACTTCCTAGGCCAGTGGTTCTCAACCTTGGCTGCACATTAGAATCACCTGGGTATCTTTTTAAAATCCTGATTTCTGGGCATCATCCTCCGGAAATTCTGTTTCTTTGTTACTAATGTTGTGGCCCCACCCCGTAACAAAGAAACAGAATTTGCAGAGAATGAGGCCCAGAAATCAGGATTTTAAAAAGACCCAGGTGATATTCTAATGTGCAGCCAAGGTTGAGAACCACTGCTCTGGAGGCTTTGAGTCTTTGCCTCCAGCAGGAACATGCACCGGCTCATGCAGGCATGTGCTGGCCTGAACACCAGGCAGGTTGGTGTTATGAACTTCCTAGGCCAGTGGTTCTCAACCTTGGCTGCACATTAGAATCACCTGGGTATCTTTTTAAAATCCTGATTTCTGGGCATCATCCTCCGGAAATTCTGTTTCTTTGTTACTAATGTTGTGGCCCCACCCCGTAACAAAGAAACAGAATTTGCAGAGAATGAGGCCCAGAAATCAGGATTTTAAAAAGATTCCCAGGTGATTCTAATGTGCAGGCAAGGTTGAGAACCACTGCTCTAGGCCCTATTCTATCGGCCATAAGTAAATGCCAATGTATTGACTTAGTGCAAATTACCTGCTACATGAATAAACCAAGGCATTCTTCCTACCCAATCATGGCTTAAGACAGGAAGACAAATCACCCCTCCCCAGCTCTTTTATTTACAGTCACTGCCACTTTCATCATTTTACAACAGTCATTTATGGAGATCAAAACATGTATGAGCTTTAAAGATCAAATAGTCCAACCACTGCATTGGACTTCTAAATTTATTTAAAATTTACTTCTTTTATTAGGTTGTTAAGAGTTTTTATATGGTGGTTGAGAACTGAGGTGACACCATGGAGTTTGTTCTCTAATCTATGAATGGAGTGAGTTATATTAATATATTTTTTCCATGTTGAATCAACTTTGCATTCCTAGAGTAAAATTCAAGTTATTTTACATCGTTCTCATGCATTTTTGGATTTAGGTCAATAATTTCATTTAGTATTTTGCATCTGTATACATAAGAGATATTGGTTTGCAGTTTTTCTTTATTTTACTATCCATTTCTGGTTTTGGTGTCAAGGATAACAGACAGCTTTACAAAATGCATTGGCATATGAACCTGTCTTTTTATACTCTGTGAGAATTTTTATACACCTAGAAAAGTCTATTTCTGGAACACTAGTAGAATGTGCAAATAAAACTGAGCTTGATGTTTTGTTTCATGGGAAGAGTTTAAATTCTTTGGTTATATAACCATTCAAAATTTTTATTCTTAATTCTGTTTTGAATATTTACCATTTTTTTCTCTCAGAATATTTTCCATTTTATTGTTTTTATATTTGTTGACATAAGGTTGTTCGTAATATCCACTTACTCTTTTAATCTTTGCTGCATTTTTAATTATATTTATTTTCATCCCTAATAGTCATATACATATGACTTTTTAAAATTTATCTTCTGAAGATTATTCTATTTTATTGGTCATTTCAAAGAACCAACTTCAGGCATTTTTAGATCTTCTCTCTTATATCTTTGTTTTTATTTCAATAATGTTTGTTCTCTTTATCATTTGCTTCTTATTTAGGTTTATTCTGTTGTTCCTTTTTAGACTTAAGTTATATAGCTAGTTTCATTATTTTCAATCTTACTTTTTTCCTAATGCAACCAATTAAGTCTTTATATTTCCCTCCAAGAACTGCTTTGTAGATAAACTGCTCTCTCAGAAAGCTTTCTGTAGTTTTACTTTATCTTGGGAGTTCTGACATTTTATATGGATTTGTCTAGGTATTGGTCTTTTTATTATTATCATTAACATCTGATAGGCCCATTCAAACTGAAAACTCATATCTTTATTCAGCTCAACAAAATTTTCTTCTAGGTCTTCATTTACTTTTTCCACCTTTCACTGCTTCTAGAAGTTCTATTAAACAGGTGTTACACTTTCTTGCTCTTTCCCCTATATCTCCAAATCTACTAACTTTTAGCTTAAATTTTCAATGGGGGGGGTATTATAAACTATACCTACAAGAGAATTTAATAAAAATGCATTAAAGTTTTATGAATACTAGAACAATGGTGGCCTACGCTTTTCTGGGAGGCAGAGGCCCCCTTGCCCTGCCACCCTGTTCTCTATCCACATGGGGCCTCTGCCTACCCTGGCCTCCAATCTCTCCCACCCACAGACTTTTCAACTGCCTGCTGACTCCCACCAAGTGGTCACTTTCCCGGCCAGGTGACCTTTGCCCTCTTGGCCTCTAAGTCCTATTGAGCTTGAAGTTCCCTAACTCTGAGGTGCGTTGGGAAGTCCCCAGGTCTTAGCCCTAGGTCCCCAAATCTCAGCCGTGACAGACCATCCCACAAATGGGATGAGCCCCTCTGCCAAATTCAACCAGCGAGTGAGTCCCCAAAGTCACTCTGGCCATCGAAGTCACATTTCTCCAAAACTCAAACTTTAAATCCACCCCAACCATCACCATAAAATTAGATTCCAGGTTCTGAGATTACCAGGTGCAGATGTCACCCTATCAACTACCAGACCTTCTTGATTCCATTTCAGTTTCTGCTCCCATGCTTCCACATTACAGCCCTAGTCCTTGCAATCTCACTGCTCCGCTCCCCAATCTAGGTCTCAGCGTTCAGACCTTCAAAATCCTGAGCCCAACCCCAGGTTCATACCTTCAAATACAAATCTTAGTGGAGAGGCACCTTCCCTTTCCTATTTTCATCTTCATCTTCTTCTACCCATTCACCCCTTGCAGCGAGGCTCCTGGTCCTGGTTGCTTCCTCCCCTCCCTCCCCACACTGGTGCCTTCACACACACACACACACACCGCCATGGGACACTTCCCCATTCATCTTTGGCCTGAAAGATGCCATGGAGAAAGCAGGAGGACCCACAGGGCAGAGAAAATTCAAGGATGCCAAGTGGCTTATGGGATTCTCCAAGGCCTCTTTCATAAATAACCTGGAGAAGTTCCTCACCTGCCCCTCCTCATCTAAGAAGACCCTCCATGCAGGCGTGTGGCTTTATGGAGAGCAGTACTCCAGCCTCCTCACCCCTGCCAGGGACATGGCCCTGCATAGATTTATTCAGGTGGCTATGGCAAGGGGCAGAGGAGATATTCTTTGTGACGGACATTGACAGATTGCAGAGATAGCACCTTGTTACTGGCCACCCTACAGAATTGCTGGGTCATAGGGTATGCGTATGTACCTGTTTCTAGGGTTGCTGTAACAAAGCACCACAAACAGAATGACTAAAAACCACAGACATTTATTTTCTCACAGTTCTGAAAACAAGAAGTAAAAAAAAAAAAATCAGGGTGTTGACAGGGCCACAGTCTCTTAGAAATCTCTCAGAATAAACCTTTTCTTGCCTCTCCCAGTGTAGATGGAAGGACGTCACTGTTGTGCTTTGTGATCTCAACCTACCTGAGAGTCCCTGGCTCAAGAGTGCCCTGTGCCACCTGCATCGCCCATGTGGTGAGCACAGGCAGGCTCGCGCGACCCCTGCTGGTGAGCAGCAGCACTGCACCTTATCCATAGCCGCTGGCCCTTTCAAACAGGAAGGTTTGAGGTTTCCTGAGTGAGCAAGCATCAGTCTTAGTGCTGGCCAGGTTGCCTTGTGGGTGATCCGTATTTTCTGAATCCCATCACAGTTTCCCCAAAAGAAGGGCACAGGGTCCCGGTATCTCTGGACATTAGACTACAGGGAAGTGCACTGACTTTGAAGTTAGGCAGGCTTGAGTTTGCAGACCCTTCTCCCTGTCCTTACCAGCTGGGCCACCTTGGTCTCCTAATTGGGACTTCTTGGTTGTCACCTTTCTGAAGCCACTGGGTCTTATAAGAAAATACCATAATAGTAAGAGATAAAGTGTGTTAGTTGAAACCAGCAATTACATATTATTACATATAATTTCATGTTGTGAAATAAAAGACTCTCAGCCGTACGAGAAATAAAGAGCCTGATGTGACTAATGAAGAACTTGGGTAAGAAACGATGGCAACATGCACTCAGGCCACAGCATGAGGAAGGAAGGAAGGGGACAGGGTCAGGAGCCATTTCTGAGATCAGAACCAAGAGACATGCAGCTGATTGCTTGCAAATTTTAGTTAGTATCTGTTGAGGCCTATAATGCTCTTGGTTGATATTAGGCATTTCTTCTGTATTATCCCGTTCAATCTTCACACTAGCCTTTTAAGTTGTGTGTGTGTATAGTGCACTTTGCAGTTCTGGAAACTGAGCTCTGGTCCCAGTTCTGTCCAGCTTAAAAGTACAAGCACTGAGCTAGTAACAATACTGCCTCCTACGTTGGGTGTAGATGAAGAAGAGGAGGACAGTGAGTTGAAGTTTTACTGCTTGGGAAAGGCTTTTGGAAAAAGGAGCTACATTCACTGCTGGACATGTGGGAGCCGGGATGGCCATTGCACAGCCCGTTGCATGTACGAATCTGCAGCTCTAAGAAGGGCCTTAGAGCTGGGAAGTTAAAACTATGATGGTGGATGAGATCATCAGTGAAGGAGCAGAGAACCAGAGAAGAGAGAGGAGGACAGAGCTCTGGGTGGAGGAAGAGCACCTGGTAGGAAGGAGAGTGATAAGAAGATGCCAAAGAGGCAAGAGGAAGGCCAGGCGCACCATGTTCCCTCCCTTCCAGCGGTTTTTGTGGAGTTGGGTTTTCTCTGCCAAGGAAAGCTTGGTTTACCCTGCAAACCTGGATTTCAGAATACAGTTCCAACTGTCAATCAAATAAACAAAAAACCACATCTGACCTGACAGCCCCTTGCTGGTTCTCCTTTGCCCTCAAGATGAAATTTCAATGAAAACACTGAAATTACACCAGTCTAATCCCAGAGCTGATCTCTCAGAAATATCACTTTTTACTATGACCTCAAAGGTCCCACACAAACTGGCTCTGTTAGTTGGAGTCTCATCCCGTACACCAACAGGTTGTGGGTTTGATTCCTCATCAGGGCATATACCTAGGTTGCGGGTTCAATCCCTGATCAGGACGCATATGGGAGACAACCAATTGGTGTTTCTTTCTCACATCCATGTTTCTCTCTCTCTCTCTCCCTCCCTCCCTTCCCCTACAAATCCATAAAAACATATCCTTGGGTGAGGATTTTTTTTTTTAAAAAAAAGGGGGGAATTCCTAAGAGGTGTGAAAAGGACGAGATCAAGGGGAGGAGTAGAAAGGTGGACCTTACAGAAGAGGGGCTCCTCACCTGCTGAGGCTGATGTGAAGACAGCTCTGGGCATGTGGTCACAGGAACATTTGTGAGGTCGCAGGAAGCTGAGAGAGGTCCTGCTGGTGGGCCTCAATGTTCACTGATAGTAAGAGGGTGGGGAGGGGAAGGAAGTGAAATGTAGCAATATCTGCGAGGAGTGTGGGAGCAGGGGCTGACTAAGAGCGAGGGGAGATTTGTCCTCAGGCAGTGCTGGGCTCATCTCAGGCGGGCATGCCTCCTCCTCCACGTCTCAGGACAGGCTGCCTGGCCACTGGAGCCTGATATGCCAAGAGCAGTTTTGCGGGCAGAAGTACCAGGACACCAGCACCTGGCACACTCCTGCAGCAAGTGCCCCAGCAAGTTTGCGTCTCCAGCCATTTCCCCCTCTTTCCTGTACACGCACCAGAAGGACATCCGGCCTCCTCACAAAGCAGGTCCAGGCAATCACCCCTGGCAAAGCTGCTCCACCCCACACACCAGGGCTTGCCCATTCCCAGCCCTGGTCTGGGAGCTGGCTCACCTGCACCACCTACTGGCCAACTTAGGGCAGGGACTCCAGTTCTGTTCTGCTGTTCCCTAACCCACCTTACCCCCTTTTCCCCCCCCCCCCAAAACAACTGCAGGAGTGTGTGCTGAAGAATGAATAGAAATTGGCCAGGCAAAAAATGAAGGGAGTGGGGGAGAACATTCCAGACATAGAGTCAGAGCCCGGAGAAGGTCCACAGCCCATGGTTTTTAGGGCTCTGTCTCACCTCATGCTGGTTCCTATGGGTCCTCTCCCTCACTTCATTCGCACCCACCTCCAGATGAAAACCTCATTGGGAGAAGGCAACATTGGCTGCCGTTACTCAGTGTGAGATCATATGGGTATTGTACACTTATTTGTCATTTTGCAAGTTTTTCCTTTCATCTTCAAATAGCAACCCAGAGAATTTCATCGTGGCCTAAACTGGACAGAATAACGAACCAAGAGGGTTGAACAAGTATCCTTGGCTCCACTGGAACCAGACTGTAAACCAAGATTGTCGGTGATTTTAAGCAGCAACACCCCCTTAACTTCCTGACACCAGAAGTCTACAAATTGTTGAGTGTTTCCTTCCCACATCCGGCGTGGTTCAGGGTTCAGGACCTGGAAGTGGAACCGCACACAAATGAAAGAGACAAGAGATAATATGGGAATATTGGGGGGCCTGGCGGGCAAGTCCAACTCAAGGGGAAGGACTTCCACCAGTGCTCAGGCCTCACCAAGCTTTTTTATCTGGGATGCACCCATAGCATAGCCCTTAGGCAGGCGACCCCTGGCAACAGGCAGACTAGCCCATCAGCAAGAATTTACATAATAATAAATGGGGAAGTTGCTTCAGTTACCACTGTCTGGACAAACAGAGGTGGTGCCTAGCTTTGACCTTTGCTAGGGCTTCAAAGGCACCCAGCCTTGGGGGGAGGGGGGGGTGTTCTCTGTCTACACTTACCAGATAGTGAAGGCAATAAACAGTTTCCCACAACAAATCACAAAGCTCTGTTCCCCCTCCACAGGCTAAGCCAGTCAGAAAAGTCCTCTACTCATCACCTTTGGGAACTATAGAAATACAATACCATCTACTATGTTCCCGGCTCAGCACCAGGCTGGTGTGTCCAAGTTAACTCGTAGGATTCTGGGGCCATACCCAGGTCAGATGGCCAGAATTCCAGAAGATGCACACTTGAGATGTCAACCTCAAGAGAGAGAGAGGGCCATGGAGAATGGAGTTCAAGGATATACTTGCCTTTTAGTGAAAAACAAGAATAAGAGTTTCAGATTGGAATTCATAAGAATATTGGTGATAACGGAAGTGATGACGGTGGATGTTCAATAATAAAAGTGGATTGATTAATAGTAATGAACAGTGGCGTTTATACACTGTGTGCGCCCTTGTGCGCACACACACGTATTTTACACACTCCTTCTATCCCTCTGGCAGTCACAGAATCACAGGAATCGAATGATAGATAGTTCCTGTCAGGTAGATAGTTCCATTGGTGGCTGGCGCACCACACTCAGAGACCTGTGGCTGAGGGTCACTGTAATCCTAGACGTAGATTTCTGGAAAAACTATGCCAGGCAATGATGGTGCAGGGAGATGGGCACTCAACCTGGGTTCTTGAGCACATCTCCTCAGTTACTCACCTGTGAAATGGGACCACAGTGCCCTGGGTTCTTGGGAGGGTCAAATGGGGCGGTGCATGTAGGAGTGCCTGGCGCTCATTGCCCAACGTGTGTGAGGGATGGTAATGAAGGATTTGAATAAAAATGCTGAAGATAAAGAAGTGAGCGATGGCTCATAGAGGATGACAAAATCAAATTCAGAAGGAGTTCAACACATTTTAAATGATGAGGAAACACTTCTCATAGGGCACTTCATCGAGGTAAACCAGAGTCCCGCACGGGGGTGGAAACGGGGCCTGGTGATGCGTGATGGGGTGAGAGAAGGGGGAATAGCTGTTGTGATGGAAAGACCCACCAGGCCAGTCGGGCTGACCATGTGACCAAAAGGTACAGCAATCCCGGATTGCATCGCTATTATTATTATTATTATTATTATTACAACGTGAATTCAGAACTGGGCCATTTACATGGGCTTTCACAGGTATCGCCTTGTTCACTGAAGACTGCAATTGAATCGAGAGGAGCAGAGTCTGCACAGAAAAAAGGTCACTGTGCGTTATTAGGCATCAGCCCTCGCGATTATCCACTTACAATGTGCGCGCTGGGGGTCTGCTGTACCCTGGTTTGATCCCAAGGGGCGTTTCCTTCCCTCCCTCCCTCTTCACACCAGGGCTACTTCCCCTTCCCCACCCCCCTCTCCCCCAGGGGGAGCCAGTGGGAGCTCAGCAGGGACAGGCCAGACAAGCTACCTGCACTGGGCACCTGCTCCAGGACAAGTCATTAGACAATCAAACCATTGCACCGGCTCCCAGACCTGGTGATCACACCTGTCTAAACCCTCTGCTTAGCACCTACCGAAATCCAGGAGCAGGCATGGCATGAATGGTGAAAGCACGCCCCCTACCCTCATGGCGCCTATAATCTAGTGGGGAAGTCAGACAATAAAACCACACCTGTCTAAACCCTCTGCTTAGCACCTACTGTGCTCCAGGAGCAGGCACGACGTCAATGGTGAAAGCACACTCCCTACCCTCATGGTGAAAGCACACTCCCTACCCTCATGGCGCCTATAATCTAGTGGGAAAGTCAGACAATAAAACCTGGAGAGAGAGAGAGAGAGAGAGAGAGAGAGACGAAGAACAAGTGCCAAAGAAGAACAGAATAGGAGAATGCTAACTCGGGAGCTTTAAAAGCTAGAGTAGATTCTTGGGAGAAGGAACCTGTGAGCTGAGCACTGGAGGATGAGTAGGAAATACGCCCCTCCTCCCCCACCTGGCAACATCAGTCTTGGGTACCAAGTGCTCCGGGCCATGCTGAGGGGGAATCCTCGGGCCCCTACCATGGGGAGGCACTTCTCACTCCAGCCCCCTGTGGAATGTCCCCCAGAGTCCCTGCTACACCTCCCAGGAGCTCCCGCCCCCACCACACCTCCCAGGTAATAACACCCTCCCTCTTGGGGAACCTGTTCTTCTAACCAAGGCCCTGCCCTCAGCCAGCCCTGCCCAGCAGAACCTGCTGGACCAGAAACACACCTGTCCCACTGCTGTGTGACTGAGCCTCTGGGAAATATGTACCTTCCCCAGAGCAGCCTCATCCTTGGCCTTCTGCCCCCCCCTCTAACCCCTCCCCCCTGCACCCCTGCATTCCTGGCAGCCCTGGGACAGGTAGGGCTTGATTGGGGGGCCGAGTGAAGCCGATTGGTGCGAGTCCCAGCCCCCTTGCCCCACTGTTACTCCCACGCTGCCATATTCTAGATCAAAAGAGGGAGGCAAAGACAGGGCCAGCCACAGCCACAGAAGGGCAGGCAGAGGGGAGATGAGGAGCACTGAGGGGCAGCAGGTGAGGCAGCCTGAGAGGAAGAATGTGAGAGATGGCAAGAGGTGCGAGGGAGCCAGAGGCAGAGACAGAGGCGCTGAATGGGGCCTGAGATGTGGGCAGAAAGCCAGGGAGACAGAGGAAGAGCCAGTGGGCACAGGGAGAAGGTGGGCAGGGGCTTCCGGGGAAAACCTTCCCTGATGGGCCTGCTGCCACTGCTGCCTCCAGGCTGCGGTTACCGGTTACCACGGTTACCAGTTCCAGGTGAGAAGGTCACAGAAACCTTTGATGGGAGTGGGGGAACCTGGGCCCCGGAGAGGGTCTTCCCTCAAGTCCCAAACTGATGTGAGGGCCCGGGAGAGCGGGAGTGGTGGATGGCCTGGAATTAGGATGGGACTGGCCTGTGAGAAATCTGACAGGCCACAGTGGTGGGTGGGTTTCAGGCAGCCTGCAGACACCTGGGATTCTCCACTCGGTGACCAATGTCCCAAGAACAGCTGGGGGAAGAACTGCCTCTGCTCACCCCACCCTGCGGGGGGTGGATCTTACCCCTCCATTGTGCAGACACATCGGTGACCCCCCGTGATCCAGGCCTGCGATGGACCTGGGGATACAGTGACCAGGAAGGTGCAGGCACAGCCTTGAAGTCCAGGTCTGGAGGAGGATGTGCGACCAGAAGGCCCAGGCCAAGTCCATGGGCACCCAGGGGAGGGGGCATCATTTCCAGTCTGGAGGAGCAGGAAGCCTTCAGGAAGGGCTCCTGGTGGAGTTGGAGAGGCCCAGAGGGAGGTGGGACAGTGTGGGCCACGGCCCCAATACTGGCAAGCCCAGGGGGTAAGCCGGTGAATTGCCCACTTGGGCTCACTCTGCGGAAAAGGGGGGGTTGGAGTGAGAGGTGGAGAGATCTAAATGCTGCTAAGATGGTTTACTTCATTCTGCCATAAAGGAGGGGCCATAAAGCACCTTTGACCAGCAGGGTGCTAGGAAGTGTGCCGTGCCCAGAATCTGAGAGTTCCTCCCTTTCCTTAGCTCACTGGTGAACTTGAGCAGGCCGTCTGTGCCCTTTGGGTGGGTTTTTCTGTAAAATAGGGGGCTTACCCAGGTTAGTGTTCTATTCTGGAACCAAAGAAAATTCATTTGGCATCATTTGGTTTTTCAAGCTTATGATTGTGAAAAACAACTGACAAGATGAGCTCTAGACACACACACACACACACACACACACACACACACACACACACACACACACCCTGACGGGCGCCCTGACACCTGCCTAACCTGTGGCCCCGCAGGCTGCCCCCTGCTCATATCACGGTTAGCATTCATCCTGCCAAACTCCCCCAGGGCAGCTGAGACCGGTGCCCACGAAGGCAAATCCTTCCACCCACAGGAGACTTGTAGCAACAATCACAACAATAGCAACAACAGTAACAATACCTCTATTGACTTTAATGAAACCACTATTCTAGGCCAACTGAAAATTCTAAGACCCTAACACATTTAATTCACTTCATCCTCATAACAACCCTCTGGGGCAGGGCGGTGAGGCCGAGTTCAACACTTTAAATGATTAAGGGGACCTGGGCAAGATCTCTTTACACGAATGAGGCAGAAGAGGCAGCAGTGAGGCTGTGTGCTGAGTTTACTTTGACTGTGTCTTTAAGACCAGTAAAAAGTGCATAACTTTGAGAGGACAGTATTGCAGACCATGCAGTGTTGTTGGTTTGAGGAGGCCTTGCTGAGTGCTGATGGAGGCGGAGAGTTCACGGCTTCCTTGACCAAAGCCTGCGGGGCCCTCACTGTTTGAAGTGAGGCCAGGTGCTGATGATGTTGTACAAAGCCTTCCCAGGAGATAGGACCTGGCTAACATCACTGTGCCCCACCAGCAGGTAGTTGGGAGCCAGGTGCCCCTGGTCCACCGCACACTGGATCAGGCTCTGGGCCGCCTCCAGCGCTGCGGCGTTGGGTGGCTTTTCTGCAAAACACATACCCCACCAATCATCAGAGCCTTGCTTAGGGCAGGGGCAAGCATCTGCATTCCAACCTCCCTCTGCCCAACCCCCACGCCCCACCATAGCCGACAAATTCATCTGTGGCAGCCAGGCACAGAGAGAAAACAGGGTCACTGTGTTCCCTGATTCCTCTTTGCAAAGCTTCTTCTGGAAGGTTCAGAACTGCGCTGGGTGAGAACCACGGCACAGCACACCACCTCTCCACAGGCACCGTGAGGCAGACAGGGCACCACTCACTGTCCTCACTCTGCCATAGCAGGCAGTGATGCTCCTCAACACTGTTTCCATGGTTACCAAGGAAGAGGATGCATTTGCTGACTGAGCCATATAAGTACCAAAGTTTGCGAAAGATTATGTTCTAGGGCAGTGATGGCGAACCTTTTGAGCTCGGCGTGTCAGCATTTGGAAAAACCCTAACTTAACTCTGGTGCCGTGTCACATATAGATATTTTTTGATCTTTGCAACCATAGTAAAACAAAGACTTATATTTTTGATATTTATTTTATATATTTAAATGCCATTTAACAAAGATAAATCAACCAAAAAAAAAATGAGTTCGCATGTCACCTCTGACACGCGGGTCATAGGTTCGCCATCACTGTTCTAGGGCATGGTTATAAAGACAGATGGAACTGGGGATGGGGATGGGTGGATTTGGGGGAAACTTTCTGTCCGGGAGGGACTCCTGGGTGACCTGCATCCTGTGTTGAGTTCCTGAAAGCTAAAATTTGTCCCTGACATTGTCCGGCACCACAAGGTTGCCTCCCCCCACCTCCCCCCCATGCTCCCCGGACATTCCACAGGAGGTTTCATTGCCCGAACCCCTCTGCCCCATGCTCACACCTTACCTACAAAGTTGCCTATGAAGGCAATTCCTAGGGCGATATCGTTGTATCCGTAGGTGTGAGAGCCTTGGATAGTCCAGCCAACGCCTTCATACACACCGCCATCCTGGCCCACCAGGAAGCTAGGAGAGGGCAAAGAAAAACGGAGAAAGTCACTCTTGGAAGAAGAATTGGCTTCATTTACTCCTTGAATCATTCATTCATTCTCCCGTTCATTTATCAAATGTTGACTAAACATTTCGTATGTGCCAATGTGCACAGAGACAAAACAGAGAAGCAAAAACCAAAAGACAATCACAATCTCTGAACCTGAGAAGTGAGGTCAGACCGTGACAAGCAATAACAACAGCCACTTCAGTCCCCCGCTGTGACATGGCCGTTCTCCCCACAATGCCACGGAATCTGACCTCCCCAAGGTGACCAGTGACCGCCTCAACGCTAGTACCATGGAAGCGTATTTTTGATCCAGATTACACTGACCCACGTCACCACTCTCTTCTTGAAATGCCCTCTTCTCTGAGAATTTGCAAAAGCTGTTGTGATTACGTCATAGATGAATGATTGCAATTTGTCATCCTCTAACCTTACATCCCTTCTATGAAATTCCAAGGCATCTCCTATTTCTGCTCTTCCATTAGCTCAATGTGTTTTTTATGATAGATCCGGCGTTAAAGGGACAAAGAGAGAACATTCTGATTTCACTCTCTCTCTTCAAGTAGATATGGTATCGTTTTCCCAGTTGTAGAGATGAGGCTAAAGAGGCCCAGAGAGGTTAAAAGATCCCATGTGTATAAAGTGGAGTAACAGAACCAGAGGCATTGCAGGGTTCTAACTTCAGAGGGAGCAAGTTGGGGTTGGGCCAGATGGAGGAAGAGGCTGAGCAGGGCCTGTGTCTCTCAGTGTGGGAAGGGGATACGTAAAAAGGCACAACCCTTCAATGGTCTTCCATGAGGGTCTCACAGTTTTGCTTTTATCACTATTGCTTCTAACGTCTTCTTTTCAGAGTCTTCCCTAGAGGAGAATATTCCAGGAGAGATAGCTAACCCTTAGCCATGTCTGAATGATAGCCCAGAGTCTTGCACAAATAAAAGACACTGCCTTATGTAAAGCCCCTGGTACAAAGGAAGGGCTCAGTAATGTCGGTTCCTCCCCCAGCCTGCCTTCCTGCAGCCTTCACCCCACTTACTGATATCCAATGTCACAGAAGTCCAATCTGTCCATGTGGTAGGACTGTATGTCTCGGATGCGAGTCTGGCAGTCCGCGGATGTGTTGCAGGTCGTCCCAGCCGTGTGGATGATGATGACGTATTTGGCTGGGAGGCTCATTTGAGGGCAGTGTGTCTCTCTGGCTTCCCACGCTGACCGTGGGATGATGCTGGGGCAAGCTGTGGTGAGGTGAGAAACCAAGACCATGGATGGGTGGAGGTGGTAGAGGGCATAGAAGGGATAAAAGATGATGGAAAAAATAAATTTAAATTAAATTTGGGAAAAAAACACCCCATAACGACAACAAAAACAAGGCCGTGAGAATGCTCCTGTGCCCACACGTGGACAATCACACCACTGCAGGCTGGGCTGCTCCTCGGTCTCCCCACCCTCCGGCACCAGGGGAATATCCTAACATGCGTTCAACTGGGGGGCTCGGGAAAAGGCCACACAGGGATTGTCTGGGTCAAGGGGCTGCAGCCAATGGACAGAGGCAAAAATCTACAGGTTCTGATTAAACTATGGAAACCAGTGTGTGAGCAGAAGGGGAAGAGACATTGATCGCAGCGTCATGGCCATTTTGTTCAAAAAACAAAGTGTACCTCCATGCTTGAATATGCACTGAGAATACATGCTGGTGCGTGTGCTTTTTATGTAACAGGACCAATATGCAGAAATCAGCATCTCTGAACTGATCACATGTATATGAAAGTATTTTGAAATCTATAAAGAACTACAAATGTGAAGAGATTATCATTACTGAAGATAGCATTTGTCTGAAAGCAAGGAAAACTTTATTTAGAGATGTACAATTCAAAAAAAAATAACAAAAATATCCTTGTCCTGGCTGGGTGGCTCAGTTGATTAGAGTGTCATCCCAAACGTGGAAAGGTTGGGGGTTTGATTCCCAATCAGGACACACACCTAGGTTGCGAGTTTGATCCCAGGTCAGGACATGTATGGGAGGCAACCAATCGATGTTTCTCACATTGATGTTTCTCTCTCTCAATCAATCAATCAATCAAACATATCCTTGAGTGAAGAGTAATATCCTATATAATAAAAGCCTAATATGCTAAGTGCCTGGTCGTTAGTCGGCTGTTCAACCAATCAAAGCATAATATGCTAATAATATGCGAAGGCCACTCAACCACTCATTATGACATGCACTGAACACCAGGGGGCAGACGCTTTGATTGGTAGGTTAGCTTGCTGCAGGGGTCTGGCCGATCAGGACTGAGCAAGATGGGCCAGACATTCCCTGGAGCCCTCCTGCGATCCCTCCCCAGCTGGTCAACCTCCTGCATCCCTCCCTGGCCCCAGTCATGCACTGGTGGGTTCCCTCAGCCTGGCCCACTAGTGCACAAATTTGTGCACTGGGCCTCTAATATACAGTATATATATATATATATATATATCCTTGAGTCCAAGAAAAGATCCACTCTAGCAGAGAATGTGCTAAGCTATTGAAAGTGCTTATTATTTATACTGGTTTTAGGCTGCTACTTGCTCATTCCAAAATAAGGTTATGATTTTTATTATCCAGTTTCTTGAAATATTCACTCTGATGTCAGCATAATCTGTGAAGTCAGGTTTTTTTCAATGCTGTGGTCATGTTGCAAGTTGGCTGAGTTTTGCATTTAGAAAGGGGTGTGTGTGTGTGTGTGTGTGTGTGTGTGTGTATTCACATAGTATACACAAATATATATACATGTTTGCTGCCCCATGACCATGCTTTGTTTTTCTCCATAGCCTTCCTGCCACCTGACATCATATGCATTTTACTTGTGAATTTCTTCATTTTGGGTCTGTCTTCACTGAAATGTGAAGCTGTCTGTTTTGTTCATGGTTGTATCCTCAGTACCTAGAAGAGTGTCTGGTATTCAGTAAATACCTGTTGATGGAGTGAAAATGTGTGTACACATACTGGTGTCAAGAATGGCCCCATGGCCATATCATTCCAGTGGGAAGGAGAGGAGGTCAGGAAGGTACCCTCTCAGAACTTTCTGGATCTCGGCATGAGGTGTTCTGGGTCCCAAGAAATCGATGAACACCAACAGGAAAAACAACCTTCCCTGGTGTCTGGGTGTCACTGGGAGGGGGAGGAGGTGGGATGGAGGACCTCACCTTTCTGGGGCATTGCTGGCTGCTGATAGGCCAGGCACATCTCTTCCTTCAAGAGAAGTGGCTGAATATACCAGGGGGACAGGTGTCCCTTCCGGATGGCGTAGAAGATCAGGTCCTCTGCGGCTGATAAGGCGGCCGGGCTGGGACTGTGGCCTGAAAAAGGATGACATGGATCACCAAATTGTCAGCAAGAGACTCCAGTCTGGTCTAGATCTGGAGGGAGGGCGAGGTTACCACCTGAGCCTGAATAACTGATGGATGGGAAGAGAGGAAACTGGTCCAGTAGCTAGGACAGCGGTACTAAGAGGCAAAGAACTACTTGGACACCTGCTGGAGGCCAAGTTTGTGACCTCTTTCAAGGGCCAAACTAAGACTTGTATCCACTCCATCTCTAGGTGGAAGCGTTGGGAGGCAATACAATCTACATGCAAAGAGAGGCCCACCTGACCAGGTCAGGTACACCTCGCGTGGAGAAAAGTGTGACAGTACTTACTTAGCAGCTCCCACAATCATGCATGTGGCAACTGCTCTTCTCACCCGTTCACTCATATAATTCTCACAGAAACACCTCTGCGGTCCATGCTGTGACTTCATCTACTAGCTCTCCACTCCACCGGCCCTGCACTCTCCTGTTTTGCAGGGTAAACACCTACAAAGGACATTCCTCAGACTTCCTTGCCTGCCTGCTTCTTGGTGGGTCCTCCCACAGGGAGCACTGGAGGAAGAGAGAAGAAGGCTTGCTTTTCTGCCTCTGTGCAGGCTCAGTGTCACACAACCTCAGACACCGAGGTGAAGGCAACACTGTGAGCTCACTAGTGGCGTCAGCAACCTCACAGAGTGCAGACCAGGGAAGTGGAAGAGGACACAAAGGACGCCGCACCATCGAGTCCAAGTGAGGAAAGGACTTCGGGAGAGTGTGGTGGAGGCTGAAAAGACAGGCGTGCGGGGAACGTTTGAGATCTTGCTCCCTAGCAGAGGTGGTCAGTTGGTGTGTGTGAAATTCTATAAAAAATTTTTTAAAAAAAGAGAAAGAAAAGAGGAGTGTGGAGACGATGGAGCAAAGGAAGAGTATAGATAACTCTCCAGCAGAGGGTCCAGGGGAGGACTGTTACCTTCCTTGGTGCCAAAGAAGGCGAGGCCCAGGGAGACGTTGTTGTAGCCCTGGGTGTGCAAACCCTGGATATTCCAGCCGAGACCTTCATACACCCTGCCATCGTCCCCAATCAGGAAGCTGCCAGGCAAGGACACGTGGATTGAATGGCCAATACCGGTCACAGGAACCCTCTCACCCATCCTCAGAAGGAGGGGCAGCTGTGTTTTAATAGTTTGTATTTATTTTATTTAAAGCAACACGAAAGGGAAGATGGTAGAAGAGAGAAGAGCCAGTCCGAGTCTCTTACTAGAGTAACTTAACTTGAGTGTGGCTCTTACTTGTAGGCCAAGTCGCACCAGCCTTTGGTGTAGACGGAATGGGCCTGAAGGCTCCGTAGCTTCTCGCTGCAAACGTTCTGCTCCTGGCACTCCATCCCCGTGAGCTGCTGTGTGATGACATAGGCCACAGGTGGGGTCAGCTGGGCCCAGCAAGTCTGAGATCTCGCTCCCCACTCCTTGCGGGAAACAATGGTGGGGGCATCTGCAGAGGGAACGAAAGGATGGCATGCTGCAGCTCTTACCCAGTTCCCCTGGCCCGCTGCCCACACCACCCTCATCCTCCTGTTTCAGGGCCTCTCCTGCCCTATGATGGGGGGACAGGCCCTGGATGAGGCCTTCGCCACCCACAGCCTCCCCTTGGCATCTCCATAGTCTGTTTAGGCTAAAAACATCCCTTATTGGACTCTGTATTCAGCGTGGAAGTCGGGTTGCTTTGTTCTCCAAACACTGGCTTCTTGGGCTTCCCTGGAGGCTATCCACCCTTAACTCCTCTCTGGCCGGCTTCACCCTCCCCCTGCAGAAAGCAGTCCCAGCAACACTCGCACCCAACCCTAGTCCTGAGCTGCCTTCTCTTAAAGGCCTCACGTGGATGCCTAGGGTGCGCTGTCCTCACTGGCACTGCTCGTGACTCTGTGTCTCTGATTGTGTCTTTGGTCTGTCCCTCCCCCACAAAGTGACTCTTAGGAAAGTCCGCCACTGCCCTCAAACTAGGGAGCCCCAGGTCCAGAGCGCCAGGAAGCCCCAATGAGCATCAGGTATGTAGCTTCCTCTCTTTCAAATGAAAAGTCACTGCGGGCAGGGCTGTGAGAGGCCCACTAGGCCCCCAGGTCCCCTGAGGCTCCCTGTCTGTGTCCATCTTGGGGACTCCAGGAGCTCTCTGAGGGGCAGGGGGTCTCCACCCTACTGCTGAGAGCTGGGAACAGGGGCCTGGTCTCTTCCCCAGGTCTTCTCTCCTGCCCGGACCTCACCTTTGCCTGAGGGCTCAAGTCCTCCATGCCACTCCTTGGTGAATGCCCCTCTTGGGACTCCACCCCACCCACCCACCAGCCGCAGTGAAGTCCTGAGAAACATTCCGGACACCTAAGAAACCCCAGTCAACCCCAAGTCAGCTCACCATTGCGACCCTTGCGAATGAGCTGTGAGATGCCCACAAACAGGTCCACAAGCCGCTCTGACACTTCTCTGGTTTGGGTTTCATTCCAGGACAACTGAGGGGAATACCCTACAAAGGAACATTGTGCTTGGTGCTGGTTCTCAGAGAACACCTGGACCACCCCAGAGGCATGGGCTCTGCCCCCCCCACCCCCTAACCCCCCCCAGCCCCCTCTCCCCTTCCTCCCAACCTTCCACAGTCCCCCTTCTCAGTCTCCCCAACTCTCCTGACTTCCTCCAGGAAACAAGGCAGAAATCTCTCAGGCCTCTCACATCTGCCCCAGTGAGGCCTTCAGGTTCCCACCCTCCCCTAACCCTCCCCCTTTCCAGGGGCTCTGCAGTCTCTCCATCCCCTTATCTGAGTGGCTCAGCTTTTACTAGTTCACCTGCTTACCTATTAATAAATCAGAATCACACACACACACACACACACACACACACACACACACACACAACCTATTGGTCCAGGCAAGGTTCTAGAAATATAGAAAATTTCCAACTGCTGTGACTGCCCTCACAAACTAGATGTTTTCTATAGGATTAATTGAGGGTTAGTCATTACAAACATGCCTCATCCCCTCTGCCTGGCTAGCATCTGAGGTCATGGGAACAGTAAACACTAGAACCAGCAACGTCACCAACATCACCTCCCACAGGCCAGCTCTGAAGGTTACCAAGCATTTTCAAGGGCACTGTCGGATTTGTGGCTTAAAACAACTTTATAAGATAAAGCAACTTAGCTACTTCTTCTACACAGATGAGAAACTAAAGCTCGGAGAAATTAAATGACTTGTCTAAGATGATACAGATTTTAAGCCATGGACTTGGATTCTGACCCAAGCTGCCTGCCTCCATAGCCATGTTCATAGCCACTACACTCTGCAGCCTCCCCAGAGTTGTCAGACGACCATGGACAGATGCCCTTGTCACTGCCACAGTGTGGCCTGTTTCTCTGTCTATAAGACAAGGTCAGTAAGGGTCTCCACCGAGGCTGAGATCCTGCTCTTCTGTAAAGTCACCCCCATGACCGTGACGCTGAAGATGAGGTGTGCTGGGCAGGCTGGGGAGACTGAGAACCAGAGCCCATCTCAGCAGGGAGGAGGGACCAGAGCCGAGCTCGAAAGGGGAACATAGGACTGGTGGGGAAGCATGATAAACCTGGAGAGGACAATTTGCAGGTGAAACCAGCTGGGGCTTATGCCAAAAGCACTTCTGACCCCACGAAAAAACGTACCCCAGGCCTGGAGACTCAGAGCCGAGAAGACAAGCAGCCACAGCAGCATCCCCACGTGGTCCCGGAACACCAATGAGAAGATTGTGGACCACGGACCTGGGAAAGACACTGACGGTTAATCCAACCGCTCTCACTCTTCAAGTGGGGGACACCATTGCATGGTGCTCTGTCTGCCTCCCAGGCCAGCACCTGGCCAGGCTTCTCATGGTCCCCAACACAGGGCCTGACCTTCAGCTGGGGCTCAGGAAAGGTGAGGGCACCAATACCTCTGTCTAGCCACCATCCTCACCCACCACCTGTGACCCTGGGAGCTTCTGATCCCTCAGGGGAGCACAGTGCCTCATCGTAGGCTTTCCAGTAGAGACAATAACAGTTTCTAAAACCCTTCAGTAGCTGTAGATGTTTTTACATCTAGTTCTGTGATTTTATATTTAACCAGAGACCCCGTGCATGGATTTGTGCACTGGTGGGGTCCCTCAGCCTGGCCTGTGCCCCCTCTCAATCTGGGACCCTTCAAGGGATGTAGTAGTGCACCAAGCAGCAGGCAGCCTGGGAGGAGCCCGAGCCTGGGCTGGATGCCATGCTGCTCCTACACATCCTGGCCCCACTGTGCCTGCCACTGCGGAGGTGGGAGAGGCTTGCTCTGCCGCAGCTGCACTTGCCAGCTGTGAGCCCAGAGTCTAGCGCCCTTTGTCAGCTGAGCAGTGCTCTCACTATGGGAGTGCACTGACCACCAGGGGGCAGCTCCTGCGTTGAATGTCTGCCCCCTGGTGGTCAGTGCACATCATAGCGACCGATCATTCAGTCGTTCGGTCGCTTAGACTTTTATATATATAGATCCTTAAAAGTTCCTATAAGATCTTATTAACCCCACTTTTATAAGTGAACACAATGAGGATCAGAAGCAGAAACCTATAAGTAGGGGTAGGACTGGCTTCATCTCTAGCTCTATTTAAGAGTCAGAGGTATGGGGTACTTCACCCCCCAAAATTCTGACAGATGCTAATTACAGTAACAATTACCACTTACTGATCACATCCTATGTTCCAGGTATTTTGTAAAGACTCCACAGACATTTCATTAAATTTCCTCACAGTGCCCTACAATACCCACTCTTACCATCAGGAAACTAGGCCTCAGAAAAGGAGGCAAGTGAGACATAATACATACAGATTCAGGGCTAGAGAGAAAGAGAAGGATTTTGTGTAGCGGTAAACCCAGGACCCACAGCCAATAGAGAAAATTTTCTTTTTAGGAGAAAGGATTCAAGAGGGGAGGGAGATCAAGGCATCTTTCTTCACTCTGTTAACATTTTAACCTGATAGAGTCCGGATCCTTCCAAGAAAGAACACTCACACCCACACACAGAAATACCTGGGATCTCATGCAGCTCAGGGTGCAGGCGGCTCACCCCTTATTGGCTGGCAGCTCCTCTCTTTCGGGCTTGACCTCTGCCCTGCCCTCCTTCAGCAGCTGCCTCCTCTGCCCTTCACTCTCCCTTCATTAGAGAGCTCTCCTCCTGGGGAGGGAGCCTGGGGCTCTGGCCTCCTGGAGAGAAGGAAAGCTAGGTCCCTATTGAAAGTGGAGAGAAGGGCAGAGTTCTGAGGCTCCGAGCTTGCTCCCTCCACAGCACTGAGAAGGACTGGGGAAGCCAGACTTGGTTGAGAGAAGGGACCCGCCCTGTGAATAAGCCAGGTGCCTCCTCCCTGGGAAAGAGCATGATTGCCCAAGCTCCCTGGCTCCTTCCTCACCCCAGCCCTCAGGAAGCCAGCCCACTGGGGATGCCCATGGGCCCTGGGAGTCCTGTCCCACATCTGGGAACTTCCTGCCCTGTGTATAGATCTGAAATGGGTCAGCGTTGGGAAATGAGAATAACGCAGTGAATGATTACTTCTCAAATAACCGCCCATGAAGTTACAAAGTCATGCTTGGCTAAAGGACCTGTTCACATTTCCTGATAGACCAATGGATTCTAATTTGACAGAGTACAAAGGATTCATTGATATGGTTTCAGATGCCACATTGCACCTAACCTTTAAGAAATCTCCGCTTGTTGAGTTTGGGGGAATTATAAAAAATCATATCCATGATGATATTTAAAGACTATCTTACCTAATAATAGACAAACATGCAAATTGACCGTACCTTCGCTATGCCCACCAGCCAATCAGATGAGTATGCAAATTAACCAAACAAAGATGGCAGTTAATTTGCATATGTAGGCGCCCAGCAGCTATTTGGAGCCTGCAATCAGAGCTGAGAGGTCCCCTTCCCAGGCCTAACACCTTGAGGAGTTAGGCCTGGGCAGGGGTGGAGCTGGCGATGGCGGGGAGCAGGGGCGGAGCCGGTGATTGCGGGAGCTGGGGGTCTCCTGCCCAGGCCTAACGCCTCGGTCAGAGGCATTAGGCCTGGACAGGGACGGAGCCAGCAATGGCGGGAGCTGGAGGTCCCCTGCCCAGGCCTAATGACTTGTCCACAGGCATTAGGCCTGGGCAGGGGTGGAGCGGGAGGTCACAGAGAGCTGGGGGTTCCCTACCCAGGCCTAACGCCTCGGTCAGTGGCATTAGGCCTGGGCAGGGGCGGAGCCGGCAATCGCAGGGAGCTGGGGGACCCCTGCCCAGGCCTAACACCTTGGCTAGAGGTGTTAGGCCTGGGCAGGGGTGGAGCCTGCAACCGCGGGGAGCTAGCGGTCCCCTGCCCAGGCCTAACGCCTCGGCCAGAGGCGTTAGGCCTGGGCAGGGGCAGAGCGGGAGATCGCAGGGAGCTGGGAGTCCCCCGCCCAGGC
>NW_006285052.1:57385-63439 GCF_000327345.1 Myotis davidii | reverse complement strand
CGAAGCTGCAGCCAGGCCTCAGAGCTAAAGCCGGCTCTCAGCTCCAGTGACAGCCATAGAAGGTAAATAAATCCCAGAAGACAGAAAGAAAGAAGAAAGAAAGAAAGAAAGAAAGAAAGAAAGAAAGAAAGAAAGAAAGAAAGAAAGAAAGAAAGAAAGTGGAAAAGAAAGGTCATATCCCATGAAAGACACATCTTGAAAATGCCTAAAGAAAGTTGTCATTTTTTCATGGTGAAGGGACTGAAATCCATGTTGATGAAAACACCTTGGTGGCTGATGTGACTGGCAGTGGCTGCAACAGTGGGGTGATGGGGCTGGTCCCTTCCCCTGATCAACCCGGTCGCCTCCCACAAAGGGAGGCTGACTGTGGCTTAGGCCCGTTCCCCAAGGGGATCAGGGAGCAGGGAGTAGGACATCCCCTGAGGGCTCCCAGTATGTGATAGGGGGCAAGCCGGGCTGAGGGACCCCCCCACCCCCACTCCAGTGCACAAATTTTTGTGCACTGAGCCTCTAGTTAATATATATTTCTCCATTCTCCAACTACTTATCTGTGTGAGGCTGGATTTTCTTCCTATTTTCAAACTAAACAACATATAGAATACATTGAATGCAGAAGTGGATATGAGAACCCAACGATCTTACTTTAAGCCATATATTGAAGAGGTGTGCAAAAAAATTTTTTTATTTATGTCACTCTTCTCACTGGCATTTTTTTGAAAAAATATAATTATTTTGTATTTTAAAATTTAAAAATGTGTTACTATAAATTGGGTTTACTAATATTATTTTAGGTGAATTAATAAGTATTTTAAAATGTTAAATTTATAAATATTAATAAACGTAACCGACAGAGACAAAAGCTTTTTGAGATACTCAAGTGCAAAAAAGTCTTGAGAAAGATTGAGAGCCCAGGCCAAGGATTGACACAAGCTGTCCTGATGCAGGAAGGCCACAAGGGGGCAGCACGCACTCTGGGAATCTTCCCCCATCTCCCTATCCATCACAACCTCCCACTTCCTCCTTCTCTGTGTTCTCCTATGCCGCACTACTTCCTAATTACAGGAAATAATCTCTAAGCATCAAAATCCAGGCAGTCACATGTTAATCTGCAAACGTTTTTCAGATGTCCTCATAGGCAAACTTACCATCCAGGGCTGAGTAAGCACAAGAACCCCCACGCTCAAGGAGAGGATAATCCAAGACTGACCCAAAGGCCGGCAATTAAAATGCCAACATGGTAAAGCATGTGAGAGCCCTTCGTTGTCTACACAGGGTCTCCCTATACTTCCAAGGGATTCCCGAGAGACAGAAGGAGCCAACAACAGACACTGAGATAGTCGCCAGAAACTTCTGGAAGGATCTGGAACCTCGGGGACATCATGAGGACAAAAACTAGGTTCCGTAAGATATAGGGCAGCAAGGAGGAAGGCAGGGGCTGCAGGAAGAGTCAGCAGGTTGAGTGCAGCTGGAAGGGGCTGGGCCCCAGGCTCCACTGCCCTGTGGGGAGGGGGACCTGCCTTCCACTGCTGGGGAGCAGCAGGTGAGCCCCCAGGCCTACAGCATTCATGGGGCCCACCAACGTCTCATGGAAACCTGCCATCAACGCTAGACAATACCCGAAGGCCAGCCGACCCTCCTCCACACGGAGTGGGCAAGAAAACAGAAGCCCCGACATGGAAATAGCTTCCAGACCCCACCCGGCAAGTCGGGCAGAGTTAGGACTAGAAGCCAGCTTCCAGGCCCTCAGTCCACTGTGAGCTTTCAGCCAGCTTCCCTCCCATAGACTAGAGGCAGAGCCTGAGAAAGGTCCACATTACACCCCCCTTGTAACACCTGCTATAACATGGACAACTCAGAAGGGGCAAAACTTCCTGAAAGACAACAGCAGGGGCTGGGGAGAGGAAGGGGTGTGGGGAGGGGAAGGGGTGCAATGGTTGGGGTGGGGTTACAGCAGCTTTGCCTTCTCACTTGTGCACTGATTTGTTCCTAACACAGCCAAGGAAGCCATACCTTTTCTCCCAGTGGTAGCCTCAAGAGTCACTGTCCAGAACCAGGAATATTGCCCCAATTTATGCCCTAGCAGGGGGCTCTGCGTTTCCCCTCTTCTTACCACCCCTAATTCCAACCTCTGGCCTGGGACTGCAGCGAGAAGGCCAGGCAGGGGTGGGGTGGGGCACTTGTTGATGGCGCCAACAGCAGCTTGCCTGGGTCAGGACCTCCATGGCTCAGCCCTGGCCTCCCTCTGGCCTTCAGACACGAGGGAACCCACTGCCCACAGGGGATCCTGTCTATTTGAAAGCCCTACCCAGCTGCTCCCTGCCGCCAGCTGCTGCTCCTGTTCTCCCCGCCCACCCTCACTTTCCTTTCATCCAGAATCAACACTGTATGGTCACAGGCCGTGGCACTGCAGAGTCACAGGGCAACGGAGGACTGTTCTTTCACGCTCCCTCCTTTCTTCCTGCGGTCGTGTGCTCCTGCATTTATTCATTCAACAAACATTCATCCAGTGCCCACCCCGCCGGGCCCTGCCCTGGGACTGCAGCGGTGAGCCAGGCAACAGAGCAGGGATGACGAGGGCCCTGAGGCCCAGCGGAGGTTACACGCCGCCCGCCTGCATCATGCTCTGTCCGCCAAACACCATGCTTCCTTGTCCATGTCCTGTTTCCCTTTAAAACCAGTTGACAAATTTTATAAGCAGGAGTTTTCACATAGAATGCCCATTTCCTGGACCTTCGGTGGGCCCAGCAACACCTGTTCCCATTTCCCAGGAGGCCACCGTGGCCTGAGGCTGTGGACCAGCTGTCCTTGGTTAGGAAGGCTCTTACTCAAGGCAGTCTCCACCCCGCCCTAGTGTCAGTTGCCACAGCTGCCCTGCAGGTGGTGCTGTTGATGTTCTAGGGGCCCAGCCAGCCTCACCAGCTTCCTCTGGGTACCTTGTTCCTGCAAGCTGTCTGAGAGCCTCGGTCAAGGGTGAAATGTGCTTCAATAGGGACAGCAGAGGGCGCTGTGGGCGCACAGAAGAGAGGAGCCCAGGTACCTGCTGGGATTGCCAGAAACAAGATTTCCTAACAGCCTGAGGAGGGAAGGTTCCTTGCTGCAGTGTGCACTTCCTCCAACAGCTCAAACAATAGAGGGCCAGCCCCATTAGGGAGATCCCCGGAAATTTCCAGACGTACTCCTGAGCCAGACTTGCACTGTTCACTCATTCACAGATGATTAACACATCCATTCAAGCATGCATTCAGCAAACATTGATTACATACTTGCTGTGTGCTTGGCACTGTGCCATGCCCCGACCTTAGCTCTCGTCCTGTAATGATCTTTTCTTTACTGTTAAGGAAAATGAACCAGAGAGGCTAAGTGAATTGTCTTGGGGCCACACAGCCGTTCTGAACTCTAAACAACTATTCCATGTGCCATGTCAGCAGTGCAAGACAGAACATGCTCAGGGCTAGGGCGGGCAGGACACGGGATCTCTCCGGCTTTCAGAGGGCAGTGTGGCCAGGAGGGGCCTGGCAGTGAGGGGAGGCTTCAGGAGAACACGACAAAACGAGACTCCTGGAAGTGGACGAGGGGAACCTACCTTCCCCGATGAAAGGGGAGAGGCTGGAAGGTCCTTAGAGTGGGTTCTCCAGACATACTTCCTGGGTCGAGGGGGAGGGGTGCCAGTAAGGACATGATCCTTCAGCAAATGTGAGGTCTCCCTGAGCCAAGCCCTGGAGGACATAAACATGAATGCGGGTTCCCCTGAGGATCTGCAGGCAGTGATCAGACAAGGTCAGAATTTGCAAATACCTTCACTCCAGGAAAGGAAGTGCTGAGAGCCAGGAGTGGGGCGGGGGAGTGATTGGCTCAGCAAAGAGACTGTTTCCCATTGGGAGGAACAGAGCAGCTTCCCGGACCAGGTAGCCTTGAACTGAGCCCTGCTGGGTGGGCAGGACTGAAACGGATGTCAACTGAGTCCAGTGTCCGAGCTACCTGTCACCACCCAGCCAAAGAGCTGGGGATCGAAGTACAGGTCCACGTTTAATAATATCAGTGCCAGATATCTGGGAAGGTGACTGGTAAAAACCCTAACATCCACCTTCTCCGTAAGCTTCTTAGGGGAAAGCTTATATAGGGAGGTTGGGGGAAGGGAATGTGGACGGAGAACGTGGAGTACAGGGGTTCTGGTGATTTGCAGTCTTGGAATTTGAGTCCCTGCCGGGTCTTGGGTCTTGATGAATGTCTTCATTATGGTTCCCAGATCAGGATGGTCAGAGTTCTGAAACAGGGCAAGTGGGGATCCGGTGTGGATCACCCTGTGTTTCTTTTTCGTGTTTTAAAATATATTTTTATTGATTTCAGAGAGGAAGAGAGAGGGAGAGAGAGATAGAAACATCAATGATGAGAGAGAATCATTGATCAACTGCCTCCTCTACGCCCCCTACTAGGATCGAGCCCAATACCCAGGCATGTGCCCTGACTGGGAATCGCACTGGTAACCTCCTGGTTCATAGGTCAACGCTCAACCACTGGGCCACGCCAACTGGGCTACCCTGGTGTTTCTGAAACCTAACTGATGAGCGTCCACATTTCTGGTGGCCGGGCGTGTGAGTTCGGGGCTGGGTTAAAAGTCTCTGTTTTGGTCTGGCAACTGACAATTGCAACAAAATCTTCACCAGAACATAAGGTTAAGCATAGACAGTTGATTAATCAATTATACGGTCTGTGAGTAAAAGTGTGGGAAAGAGAGAGGAAGAGAAGAGGAGGAAAAAATAACAATCATGTTTAACCTATCCTTGTACCCCTATCAGGACTGCACCCCATCATGGGGGGAGGGCACACCTGGGGTGAGAGCACCGAAGACAAGGGCCTGGGGGTGCTCGTGGAGCAGAGGCTGATCAGGCCAGGCAGGGCCGTTCTTCCCTGGGAGAGGGGGAGCTACGGGAGGTTTGCAGCCTTGCAGCTGGAGCGGGCAGGCTTGCCCAAGAGGCTACATCAAAACAGTTGTCCTGATGCTATAAACTCTTGAGGGTGTGGCTCTCACATTGGGAGCAGGATTTACATGAATAATGCTGACGGCCTATGCCCCAAGGAGCTGTCACTTAGACTACAAGAGGGAGGTGTAATCCGATTTCCCTTAACCCGGAACCTGGGTGTCTGAGCCCAATTCCTGCTCTGTCACCAACCAACTATGTGGCCTTGCTCTGACAGCTTCTTCATTTGCAAGACCAGGAGGTTGACCCCCTACCCTACACCACCCCCTACCCTTCTGACCCCGATTCACCCCCTGTGAATCTAAGACCTCCACTCCAGCCCCTCACAGACCCAAGAAGGGGAAGGCTCAGCCATCCTGTTGGGCTGCCCAATTTGGGGAGGCAGAGTGAGTCCGCCCCCACCCAGGGGTCCTCAGCCCACCACCAGCCTCCGGCTATCAGGTGGGAAGGTGGTCCCTCAACAAGAGGGGGTTGGGGTCAGAGGGAAGGAGGGGTGCCAGAGGAGAGGCAGCTTGCTCAGGGAGGGCAGGGGTGGGGTGAAGGGGAAGTGAACTAACCAAGCAACTTCCTCCCCAACCAGCTCCAGGCCCAGGACTGGGAAATGCACAAAAGTACAGAAAGATCTGTGTGGACATTTCCTGTTCCACCCTAGTCCCCCTTCCTGGCCGCCCAGGTCTGGGTTACCACACTGCTCACCTGTGAAGCAATCTTCCCACTAGAGGGCTGAGTGTTCTGGCCAGGAGAGGCCTATAAATGCTGGGCCCACAAGACGCTGTCAAACCTCTCTGCGTGACTCTTCAGCTTAGGTAAGTGAGCTGCCAACTTCCCTGGGTAGCAGCCTGCCTGCGAGTCTTTCTTTATACCCGCTACCCATCTGCCTTTCCACCCCTCCTCCGGGAAGCCCTCCTTGACTAACCTGCTCACTTTAAAGCTTTCTTCTCATTTTGTTGGAGCCTCCTGCTCTCAAATCCTCTGCTTTTTTACATTCTCCAGATATTCTAAAAGTTATTTCTCCCATGTCTGGGTCAGAGTCCTTTCCCAGTTCAATGCCCCTTTCTTTTTCTTCTGTGTCTGC
>NW_006285052.1:27907-57328 GCF_000327345.1 Myotis davidii | reverse complement strand
AGCAGCCAGGAGGAGGTGTGTAGGAAGGTTTTTCTTCTAAGCACCTGACCCCTTGCTTCTCCTCAGCTCAGAGTACAGGAAGACAAGGACAAAATGTCGCAGACTATGATGGAATGCAGCGTGGAGACCATCATCAACATTTTCCATCAGTACTCCACGCGCCTGGGGCACCCAGACCGACTGAACCAGAAAGAATTCAGCCAGATGGTGAAGAAGGAGCTGCCTAATTTCCTCAAGGTAGGGCTGGACTCCTGGCCACTATGTGCCGAGAGGAAGAGAAAAGCTGGGGGAGAGGCGACTAGTTAGGTAGACAAGAAGGTGACATTTGAGCTGAGACCTGAATGTGTGAGAGGAGAGAAGCCCAGGGAGGAGGAGAGACGCTGTGGGGGGAGGAGCCTTGGCAGAAGCCAGGAGACTGAGCCCCAGATGGAGGCGGGAGCCCCGAGGGCACTCTTCTGATATCTGGATCTCCCGTAGGAAACAAACCCAGGGCATGTGCAGAGCCCCACCCAGCACAGCCTGTACACAGCACTCGGGGTGTGTGATGTACTTACTGATCTAAAAGGGATCAGGCAGTCCTCGGGAAAAGGAGGCTTGGTTCCCGCAGACCTGTTCTGTTTCTTTACACTTCTGGGGACTTTGGGGAACAGAGGCCTGGACTAGGAAGGGTGGCGCACCTGGGTACCAGTCTCAGGTCCACTCCTGGAGCGATGTCCTGGGGCAGGTGGCCAGCCCAACCTGGAGCCGCGCCCCCTCCCACCCCCCGGTGGGGTGGAGGGTTGCCACAGTAGGAGATATTAGGGATGCTGACAGGTCCCCATAGTGAGGACCTCAGCAAGCAGGACGCTGGGTCAGGCTAGACCGCAGAGGGTGGTGCTGGCGAAGCTTCCTCCGTGTGAGGCCTGTGCCTGCCCTCCCGCCCCACGTCCCGTGTCGGAGGCAGTGACAGGCCAGGAGGGGCAGCTGGGACCTTGCCAATGGGCTGCTACCCATTGGATGGCTGGTCTTCCCCAGGGCAATGGCAAGCGTGCAGAAAGAATAGACGGTGCAGAGGCATAGCAGGAGGGAAGGCCTGGGAGAGGAGCTTGGCTCCCCCAGGTTCTGGAGGGGACTTAGCTGCCATGCCCAGGCCAGCGAGTGGCATAGCTGGGACTCGCTGGAGCTCGCTCTGCCTGGCCTGGATCCTCATCTCCCCGTGCCACCCTCCGCACACGTTATCTCACCCTTGGGTCAACGGAGCACCCACGCTGCTCCCTGTCCTTACACAAGGGCCCGATCATCTTGTTTTCCTCAAGTGCTTCCTGCTACACAGGTTGAAATGAGTGTCACTAATTTGTGACCGTGAGAGGGAAGGGAGAGGCAAGGAAGGGAGGGCCCGGCCGAGTGGACAGGAGCAGAGGGGAGGGGACGAGATGGGCTCTGAGTCAGCCCCGGGTGGTGTGCGGGATAACTGGAAAGTAAATGGCGCCCCGTCAATGGTCATTTTTAATTTGGGGTTGAGGCCCAGAAGCCAGGTTTCCCAGTGCCTTTGCCATCGGGTCTTTAGCTGTGCTGCCTGCCCCTGGTCCTGGCCACCCCCAGCCCTGACCACCCTGTCTCCCAACCTGCAGAAGGAGAAGAGGAATGAAGCACTCATTAGGGACATCCTGGAGGACCTGGACACCAGCGGAGACAAGGACCTGAGCTTCGAGGAGTTCATCACCCTGGTGGGCAGGCTGACAGAGGCCTCCCACGAGGAGATGCACAAGAACACCCCCAAGGGGCACGGCCACGCCCATGGGCCAGGCTTCGGGGGGTCTGGCCGCAACCCCTGCAAAACCCAGGGTGGCAACCAGGGTGGCGGCCACGGCCACAGCCATGATGGCCACGGCCATAGCCATGATGGCCACGGCCACAGCCATGATGGCCACGGCCACAGCCACTAATCAGGAGGCAGGCCACCCTGTCCCTGCCAATCCAGGGCCCCGGGCTGTGTGCACACAGCTGAGGCGGTGGCCCGAGTTGCAGGGCTGGGGTTGAGATGAATAAAGAGTTCCTCCAAGTCAGGGCTCTGTGTGCTCCTTCCACCCGCTCTGCAGCCTGTCCTTCCTGGGGCTCTGGCTTAGACTCCGTGCCCCTTCCCGGGGCTCTGGCTTAGACTCCGTGCCCCTTCCCGGGGCAGAGCCCCTTCATTCAGCCCTTCATTTGCAGTCACAAGAGGAGAAGCCTCAACAACGTGGTCCTGTTCTGAGTCCCTTGCGCTCGCCTCCCTGACCATTTTCTCACCTCTGACCTCAGGCCCTGCTGCTCAGGGCCTCGTCACCCCAGCCCAGCTCAGGACTTCCCTGTGCAACCTGTCAAATGGGCCCTGGCCACCGCAGAAAGCGAAAAAAGGGCACCCCATCTCCTCCACATGCCAGCCGCCACCACACCACCCACCCAGCCACAGCCCCCTTCACCAATGCTGCCCACACTGCCGTCTCTCTGCGGCTGGAACCTGGTGCCTCTGGGAGGTTCAGACAGGCCCTGGACAGGCTGAGTCTGAGGAGAGCCCTAGAGTCTGGGCATTGGAGACAGGGCCAAGTTGGGGGTGTTTGTCTATCAGTGAAGTTCTGAGTCCACGGGAGCAGTTGGTGCCTCTTGAGTGAGGGGTCTCTCCTCTTCCCCGTGGACACTGGAGCAGGTGTGCACGGGGGTGAAAGTCGGGGAGTCCAGCCCATGCCCAGCAGGCCTGTGGGGAGGTTGCACTCTGGGCCCAGCGAGCCTGTCGGGCCTGGTTCCAAGCCTGAGAGCAAACTGAGCTCCCCAAGGAGGCCAGGTTCCTGCAGCCCCAGGTCAGCAGGCACTTCTCTACAAAGCCTGTAGTCGGGCCTGGCTCCCGGCCTCCGCCCTCCGCAGCCTCCAGACCCAACCGCTCACTTCAGAGACATCCCAGTGACTCCTGCCACCAGCCCTGCCCTGTGGCCGGAGAGCGCCAGCCTGTGCCCTTTCCCAGTTCATCTCCAGGCTGGGGTGCGCCCTCCAAAGACCACAGCCCAGACGCAGTTGTCTGCCCTGCCCTGTCCTTCCACAGAGAAAAGACGGACCCCATTGGGGTCGGGGAGGAAGATCCACAGACATCCATCCCCCGAGTTACCATGAAGAAAGCCAGGTGCAGAGTGGGGAGGGACCAGCCCAGACTCCTACGGTGGTGGCGCTGGCCGAGACAGTGCAGAGAGGAAGGGCTGCAACCATCTTCTCCCCGGGCTCATCTCCCAGCTCATCCCCAGCGCTGAGCATGGAGAAAGGAGCTGCGGGTCGGAGGGCAGATGGCAGCTCCCCCACTTGGCCTGGCTGCAGCCGGCCAGGCTGACCCTGCTCTAGGGCCCAGGGGCCTCTGCCATGGGGTGCAGATCTCAGGGCTCCTGCTGCAGGGCAGAGGGTGTTTCCAGCACTGCTCCAGGCTGTGAGCTGGGGGAACCATTTAGAAGCCCCTCCCCCCGCAGCCCCCCTTCCCTCCCCCCTTTCCTTCCCTGCCTGACTTGGAGACATGACAACTGTAGACACTCAGCTACTGAGGGCGCTGCTCAGCCACTCTCCTGCCCATATAGGGGTCACCCCTCTGCCTACAGCTTGGTAGGGGCAAGAGAACCGCCTGGGAGCTGGAGGCCTGGCTTCTATCAGTGGCTTTGCCAGGACTCCATGTTTTGGGTAAAGTAGGGTAGGGTAGGAGAGGGAGCAGGAGAGAGGGGGAGAAGAGGAGCAAGGGAAAGGGGCAGGGGCTGGGAGGGGAGGGGAATGCATAAATATGTCTGTGACTGCCTCCCACTAGACCCGTGGTTGGCTTGCCGAGCCGCCGTTTGCCGACCACTGCACTAGACTGTGAACTCCAAGTTGGTGCCATCTGGCTTATTCTCTGTTTTTTCCCCAGCACCTGGGGTGATGGCTGGTACATAGCAGCTTCTCAACCAATGTTGACTGTACAAATGTCCTCAGATTTCTGGAATGTTCCATGCTCTCTCCTCCGGGAAGGGTGTGGAGAAAGGGGGGTTGGATTGAATTCACAGATGGAAGATTTCTGGGTGTCATCGGGCAGGTAGGGGCAGCAGGGTGGTAGGGCCTGCAGCCCCCTCCCAGCTGTGTTCCATCTCACCAGCCTGCATCTACTGCACACTACAAGTTCTGTTTGAAGGAAGGGATTTGTCTGGAGAAAAAGTTGGCAAATTGTTGATTTAACCCAGCCTGCCCCACCCCACGCTGGAGTGATTCTCCACAACGTGCCTGCCAAGTGGTTGGCAGGGCCCTGCCCGCACCGCTCCAGGGAAGGGAGTTCCCTCTTGGCACTGCCACTTAGAAAGTCTGTTCTTACACTAAGCCTGAACCTGTCTCCTGGTGCCCGCTGGGCATGAACGCCACTTTCCCTCCCCATCCACGGGGCACAGAAAAACCCTCACCCTTCCATCTACGCAGCCGCCCGTCCACGTCTTCAAAACACTTCCCTTCCTGGCACCCAGGCTTTCTCTGGCCTCCACCCCTTTGCACCAAGAATGCCCTCCACACCCTGGGGTCTCTGCGTCACTGTCTCCATGACGACTTCCCTGACCAGCCCCCTTCCTCGAGCATATAGAGCAGCGGGTCTCAAACTAGGCCCCCGGGCCAAATGCAAATACAAATATTGTATTTGTTCCCGTTTTGTTTTTTAACTTCAAAATAAGATATGTGCAGTGTGCACAGGAATTTGTTCATAGTTTTTTTTTAAACTATAGTCTGGCCCTCCAACGGTCTGAGGGACAGGGAACTGGCCCCCTGTTTAAAAAGTTTGAGGACCCCTGATATAGAGGCTCCCTCGGCCAGGCCCATGCAACTCTCTGATACTTCTACCCCTGCACTTCTAATATGGAATTGGAGCCCCTGAAGGCAAGGACTATGGCTGATTGGCAGCATACATAGCCCAGGTGCCAGGAGGGAGCAAGCTGGGTGAGCCTTACTGAGTGAAGGTGGGTGGTCCTAGGCCTGATGGAGCTGGAGGGGGAGGTGGGGACAGCTTTGGGCATTAGGGGCACGCGCACGTGGGACCTAAAGGCTGGGAGAGAGTGGAACAGCAGGATGGCAGGGGACTGAGCTTCTGGAAGCTGAGTTCTCCCTTTGCCTCAGTGCTCTGCTAGCTCATTCTGAGAGTAGGAGATTGTTCTAGAATCTAGACCCAGGGGAAGGCCTGGCGCAGCAAGCCCCTTTACACAGCCCCATGGGGTTTTCCTTAAGAGAGCTGCTCACGGTGCGTGAGCCCCTTCCATCCTGTGAGCCCCTCCCATTCCAAGAAAACTGTTTCTGTTGCTTAGAGGAGAGCTGGCCTCTTCCCTGAGACAGGGAGCAAGAGTGTCAGGGTCACGGTTAAGTAAGGTTCCACCCAGGTGAGAACGGGTGGCTGCCCCTAGGGTTTTTAATGCATCCTTTGGGAAATAAGAACTTTGGGGTCTCCCTGGCATCACAGTTTCTGAGGAACAGAGAACCTGTCATCAGAGGGCCCTGCTTCCCTTCGCTGTGGAACCTGAACTTCTGGATGGCTTTGGGGAGGGATGAGGAAGCAACAGTCGCAGCCTAAGCTGCAGGACTCTGCCCAGACACTCCGAGGCCTGGGCGATGCTCCCGGAACTAGGGGACAGATGACTGAGCACATCACTTACTTGTTGGTCCACTCATTCACTCACTCAATAGGACTAATCGCGCTCACTGTATGTCAGGCGCTAGAATGCTCAGACGGGCCCCAGGGTGAATAAGGCTTGTCCTGTTGTTAAGACACTCCCAGGCCTGCAGGACAGCAACTCAAACAAGTCTGACACAGAAGAGGAAAGACCAGGGAGGCGAAAACTTCCCTAAGACTTTGAGGTGGGAAGGCTGTCCTTCATCCGGGCTGTAGTGGTGGAAGGCAACAATTAGAGTAGCTTCAAGCGTGGGGGCAGCAGGCGTCCCCCCTCAAAATCAGGCAGGTGCTTGAGACAGAGAACATGTGTGCATGGGCCTGAAAGTGGGCAGAGGTGGGGTCTGGGCAGGAATGAGGAGCCTCGGGTTCGAGAGGAAGAGGGAGAGAGAGGAAAGTGGGCCGATGCTAGGCCACAGCAGGAGAAGGAGGGCAGGAGCAGTGGGGGTTTGGGGGGGGGGCTTGGAGGGGAGAATGACATTATTGGTGTTTAGAAGAGTCTCCCTGTGGGGTGTGGATTTGGGGTGGGAATGAGACCAACAGCACAAGGCCCAGGCGGGGGCTGCACCATCATCCAGGGGGCACTTCTCAGAGAAGATGGATTCAGCCGGGGTCTCCAATACCCCAGGCCCATCCCAACTAGGGGTCCACGCCCCACAACCCCCCGAGGATAAAGAAGATCATTTTGTGCTGTTTCCCAAGACCTTGCCCCAGCTTTCGCCAGCCCGGTGAGGTAATCTTACACAACCCTGACTCTGAAACAAACTCCAGAAAGCAACCTCAGGGTCCTGCCCTGCCTCCCAGCTGTTGCTGAAAACTTACATTTTCAGAAAGCCCATGTCATGGATTTTGACATGCCAGTGGCCAAAGTGACAACAGGACTGACACAACTGGTTGCTCAAGTTCTGTTGCCTCTTGGGGTTCAGGCCTGAAACAATCCCTCCACCCCAAGTCTTCCGTCAGATCCTGGGCCAGATTGAACCTGTCTCCCTCTCCCCACCCCACCCCCTTGCCCTCGGAGCATCACAGAGCCCTTCCATCCACAGGAGACTGGAGAAGTGGGCACCCACCAGAAAGGCCTCTGGCTCTGTGAGGAGGAGGGATGATTGATATGATTGACAACTGGAGGAGGGATGGGGACCAGTCTGAAGGCTGCTGTGGGACTAACTGAGCCTTAACTCTGCATCCTCAAGGGGCAACAGACAGCCAAGTAGATACGTTCAATATTATGTTGTGGGAAACAGAAAAACGAAGGTGGGTGATGAGCAGACACCCTGGGAGCACAGAGCAGGTGTTTCTGATGCCTTCTTGGCTGGGCTGCAGGCGGGGGGCACACAGGGGAGGGTGAGGGAGCTTCCTCGGGTTCATGCCCAGGTGAGATTTGCAAGGGCAGAACTTGAAACTCCGTGTGCCCAGCACTGTTAGGTAATGAGAGAAATCAGAGACACACAGGAAGTTGGGTTATACAACCTAGTTTGCTTTCTTTCAACTTTTGAAGGCTTCTCATTGGCCACGTTAAATGCTGAGTCCCAGATGTTCTCACTCCGGAGCTCCGGAGCCATCTTACTGAATCCCAAGCTTCTCCTAACTTCTAAAGCCTGATACCCAGGTAGGCTGGGCTTGCGGAGTGCCAGTGGCCTGCCAGAACTGTTTTCCTGAAGGGAATTGTACCCTAGAGAGTGGCACTGGTGTCCCCTATGCACACTGATGCCCTTGCCCAGAGGATGCTGTCAGACTAACCTTTGTTGCTGGAGCCCAGCAGCTTGACTGGCAGGCGAGCCTCGGGGTCTCCAAGCTGAAAACTACTCTGGATGGGAGGTGGAAATGTGAGGGTGTGTGAGTGGAGGGCTCCCTGGAGGAGGGGACATTTGGGTGGGGCCTTTGTGGACAAGCAGGAGTTCCAGGGCTACAGAAGGGCCCAGCAGCCTGGCGCTAGCACAGAGCAGACACTTGACAATGTTTGTGAGTGAATGGAAGGGAGGGCACCTAGACAAAAAGAACAGCAGGACACCCGGTACAAATCTGAGAAGTCTGACAGTTCACAGGGAACCTGGAGAATGTTCTGGAATGGCTGCAGACTGGACAGGAGGCTGGTGGTGAGGTGCTGGAGAGGACAGGTCCAGTCTCCGTGGTCCTGTGCTTCTATTGGCCCTCGTGTCTGTTGGCTTGTTTCGTGGTACCTGGCGTCGTCAGGGGATGAGGCTGTGCATTTTCATGGAGGGACTAGATGTCACCTCATCCCAGCTTTGCACTTGAGAGATGAAAAGACTGAGGTCCAGAGAAGGGAGAGGCCCCTTGCCCAGACTCAGAGCCAAGAAGCAGCTGAGCTGGGAGGCTCACCTGGATGAGGGCTCTTCATTGCCCTCAGGTGCCGCTGATGGATTTCGACCAAGCTTGGGGGGTTCCTTAAATTTTTTTAAAATAAGATTTAAGTTCAACTTGTGGTTTAGTTGGTTATTTTCAAACAAAATCATGGCTAGTAAATGTTTTCAAAATGGCAAATACACTGAATTTTATTCTTGTGGGTTGTTTGTTTTACCAGATTTGAATACTATATCCCTCAGAAGTGATCACAGACATATGTGAGTGCATTGAGCAGGAATCCCAGTTTGCAGAACAGCAGCTGGGTCTAGTTTAGAGGCCTTGGGGGAAATATCACACCTAACTGCTAACTGCTCTTGGTTACTTGTCTAACACTGGTCAACCCTAACTGAATGGCTGACCCCTAAAAATAACCTCAGGCTTTGCTTTTGGTTTAAAATAAGCTTCCCCTGTAGTGGCTGCAGGAGAGAGAGAGAGGAGAGAGAGAGAGAGAGAGAGAGAGAGAGAGAGAGAGAGGAGAGAGAGAGAGAGAGAGAGAGAGAGAGAGAGAGAGAGAGAGAGAGATGCTGACCGCTGGCCAGCTACAACTATTACCTCCTATGTGCTAGTAAATTACTGTCTACTGAGTGCTCACGCGGTATCAGGTGCTGTGCTAAAGTGCTTTACAATGCCGTTAGATGATCTGATCCTCACTCAACTCTTGGAGGTGCTATTGTTATTCCCATTTCATAGATGAGGGAACTGAGGCTTAGAGATTTTAAATAACTTGTTCAAGGTTTCACAATTAGTAAGTAGTAGAACGAAGCTCTGAAACCAGAAATTTAACTTCAATATTCATACTCTTGGCCACTAACTACCCTTTTAATCCCAAGAATTGCACTGAATAAACAAAGACAAACTTACCCCCAACCCCAATATAAAGCTCTCCTTCTTCTCACTTTCCCTAAATCTGTGAGAACTGGCTCTAGCAAGTTACCTAATGTTTCTTTTTTTTTTAATCTGTTTTTATTGATTTTAGAGAGGATGGAAGGGAGAGGGATACAGAGATAGAAACACCGATGAGAAAGAGACATCAATAGGCTGCCTCCTGCATGCCCCCCACGGAGGATCAAGCCCACAACCTGGGCATGTGTCCTGACCTGGAATTGAACCAGGAACCTCTTAGTTCATGGGTCTACACTCAACCACAGAGCCACACCAGCCAGGCTGCCTAATCTCTCTTAAATTTTGTCACAAACTCTGTCCTTCTGACCTGTTCCTCTAGCTGAAGAGGGGCTGGGGACCAACTTCTGGAAGGTTTGCCAGAGCTCAAGACTGTGCCCGGCTGCTATTCCTTTCTCCTCCTCCTCCTCCTCCTCCTTCTTCTTCAAATTAAACTTATTGGGGTGACATTGGTTAATAAGATTATATGGGTTTTAAGTGTACATTTCTGATACATGACCCATATATTGCATTGTGTGTCCACCACCCAAAGTCAAGTCATCTTCCATCACCATTTATTGGTCCCCTTTACCCTTTACTCCCTCCCACACCCTTCCTTTTGGTAACTGCCATACTGTTGCCTATGTCTATGAGTTTCGGTTTTATATCCCACATATGAGTGAAATCATATGGTTCTTAGCTTTTTCTGATTGACTTATTTCACTTAGCATAATATTCTCAAGGTCCATTCATGTTAATTTCCTCAAATTATGGCTTCAAGTAATATGGCTGCAAGTACATATGCGATGACAAGTGTGGCCCCATTATATTTCTCTTGGCCAGGGCTACTCTGGAGAATCCCTCCTTGGCTGGTCTCTCTGCATCTACTCTTGCCTGCCTCTGGCTAGCTCTTCTCCACCAAGGCAGCCAGAGTAATCCTTTGCAAACATAGGTGAAATCATCTTGCTCCCTCACTCAAAAACCCCCAGTGGCTCCCGAGTGCTACCCAACATCCGCAGATAGGGCCTGCTCCCTGCTCCTTCTAGGCGCACACCTCCCACCACCTCCATGTCAGCCCCTGCTCATTGCCTTCGGTGCTGTTCTTTGAGCAAGCCAAACATATGTTCACCCCTGGGCCTTAGCTGCACTTCAAGGAACTCTTGGACCCCAGAGATCTGCACGCTGCTCTCCTTCCTATCTTTCAGATTTCCGCTCACATGCATTCCTTAGTCATCTTTTCTAAACAACACCCTTCCTCCCCCAATCTTACTTCCCTACTTTAGCTTTCTTCATATCACCTATCATTACCTACCGCTGTATCATAATATATATTTTTATTTCTTTGTCTATTTATTTTCTATCCCCTCCCCACTAGAATGCAAGCCCCAAGAGGACAGAAATTTTGTGTCTT
The DNA here is from genome assembly GCF_000327345.1 of Myotis davidii. Taxonomy (NCBI): domain Eukaryota; kingdom Metazoa; phylum Chordata; class Mammalia; order Chiroptera; family Vespertilionidae; genus Myotis; species Myotis davidii. The sequence goes on along the minus strand of NW_006285052.1, from coordinate 47,018 downwards.
TGGTCTCTGGCTATCATAGAATATTTGTAGAATGAATGAATAAATGCATACGTGGTGGACATTTAATAAATAGGTGGTAAACAAATGGACAAACAGAGGAGGGGATCTCGGGGGTCTAAATGAGGCCTGTCACAATAGCAGGGGTAAGTTGTCATCAAGTTTGAAAGCCAGGGACATGGAAAGAAAAGAAGTGCACAGACACGGTTAAGAACTTTTCAAGCATACGTTTATTAACTCTCACTCCCCTCAGTTCTTCTTGCAGACATTGCTGGGGAAAAGCCACTCAGAGCTGCTTACTCTTTGTGGATATTTTCATGGGTAGTCATCAGCACCTTGGACACCAGTGCCACAAATTCATTAAAGGTGACCTGTCCATCTCGATCAGCATCCAGTTCTTGGAATATCTTGTCAATGGTGGCTTGATCTTTGGTGTTCTAGGAGAAGGGGGCAGCAGACAAAGTGAGTTCAGACTCTCCCTCCCCCTTTCCCATCCTCAGAACTCAGCTTAGAGAGGCCCAGGGACATTCATTCATTGGCCAAAACTGTGTAGGGGAATCCAATGTGACAAAACAGAAGGCAGAGAGGCAACCGTCATGAGCCATGTAGTTCGCTAATCCACCCCCTTTCCCTGCCCCACCCTTCTCCACCTCAGCTATGTGCAAACACTTCCAGAAGGGGAGAGAGTACAGCCTGAGGGACAGAGTGAGTTAACCCAGAGAGGGAGGCGGGGTCCTTCCCCCCAGCAGAGGGAAAGCTCCCTTGGTGCTGAAATTGGGGCTGAACCCACCCACGTCCTTGTTTCTCTATCATCCTTCAGTCCTCAAGGTGAAGTGGGGTGGAGGGAGGTAGTTCACCATGATGGGCGTCACCCACCTTGATTGTGTTGGCAAGTTCCTTTGTGATCAGCTGCTTCAGCTCACGCTTGTTGAGGGTGTCAAAATCTCCCACCCGAACTGAGTACTGGTGGAAGACATTGATGACTCCCTCCAGGTGGTCTTCCAGCTTAGTCATCTTCTCAAACCTCACGTTAACCTTCAGGAGACAAGGCAGTTCTAGGACAGTTCCTCCCCCACCCCCTGACCCCCTCTCCCTTCTCTTTCTGCATTGAAAGTTTAAACAAGGGATGGCTTCCCCCTGCATCGGCTTTGTGTTCTCTCTGCTCTCCATTTGTGGATTGAATGAGGGAGGACATATAATACCGTCTAACGTTGAAAAGAATCAGCCTCAACTGCCACAGTGGTCCATGTCCCCGTAACTCCTGGATAGTATAACCAGAGAGTGTTGCTCACTCAAGCTCAGCTGGGAAGGGTTCTGTGGTTCCCCAGCTGTTCCTTTTCCCCAAGTGAAAGGCCACGGGTCCCTTGTAGACATTCACCGGCCCGCCCGCCTTTGCCATCCTAAGTCCTGAGACTGGGTCCACCTCGCTCAGCAAGAGCTGTTCTCCTTGGTCCAAAATGCAGTTGGCTCTTTACTCCTTAAGGTACATAAATATCTAACTATTATGTTGTACACCTGAAAATAATATTGCATGTCAACTATAATTGAAAAATAAAATTCAAATTAAAAAAACCTTTTTTTAATGTAGTCATCCCAGAGGAGCTCCAGCAAGCGGAAGATTGTGGCTTCCCACAGCCTGCAACATGGCCCCCTACCATCACCACTCTGAGAACCCCCAAGGGCCCAGCAAGGAAAGGACACTTACCCTCAATGCACAGGAGAGTGGAGCTCTAGCAAGAAGTAAGCACTGGTGAGGAGCACCGAGCAGGGAAGGTTTTTATAAGGCACTCTGGCCTCTCCTTTGACCACAAGTGAGGAAACTTCTCTGATTCATCTGTCTTGAGGCAATAGCTGGTACACACTCTGTTGCTCAATACAAGGTTCAAACCTGTGACTTTGACCGCAACACAAGAAGTTCAGGTTGTACCCATCACACCCCCTGCTCAGCCTGAAGCAGAACATCCAACCCCACCCTATACACACACACAAGTGCCTCACACATTTCTCAGCTCTAGGGCAGGACCCAGCCTTCAGCTCTAACTCAGTTTCCTGCTTCCTAATAAAAGGCCAGGGGAGCAAGTTTCACTGCCTGGATGGCTCCTACCTGAAAAGGAAGGACTGGGGGAGGCATTTGCTGTGTCCATTACCCCCCAAATAATAACGATGATAAAAACGAAGTGAGCATGTAATCCTGAAACAGAAAAGGGATGTTGGTTTAAAACTAAGGAAATCTGAATAAAGTACAGAATTTTAGTTCATAATAATATATCAAGAGCAGTTCACTAATTGTAACAAATGTACCAGATGAATGTGGAATGTTCACAAGAGGGGAAACGTGTACAGGTGTATGGGAACTGCCTATATTATCTCCTCAGTTTTTGCCTAAATCTAAAATGTTTCTAAAAGCCCTGGCCAGTTTGGCTCACTGGATAGTGTCAGCCTACGAACTGAAGGATCCCAGTTACAGACTCAATCCTGTGCAGAAGGCAACCAATGTGACTCACTGGATAGTGTCAGCCTACGAACTGAAGGGTCCCGGTTACAGGCTCAATCCTGTGCAGAAGGCAACCAATCAATGTGTCTCTCTCTCATCGAAGTTTCTCTCTGTCTCTCCTCCTCCCTTCCACTTTCTCTAAAAATAATGGAAAAATATCCTCAGGTGAGGATTCATAATAATAATAATAAAGTTAAAAAGTAAATAAAATGCTTCTAAAAAATAAAGTCTACGTGTTGTTGAAAGCGAGCATGTATTGAGCACTTATGACATGCCAGACACTGCTTGACACCACCTTCCCTTAGTTCTCCAGAGAGCCCTGAGGGGCATGTTCATAGTGTGCCCATTCTGCAGATGAAGGAAATAAGTTTAGAGAGGCTAAGTAACTTTTTAAAGGGCCAAACCCTAATTTGTCTGCTCTCAAAACCTCTGCCATTGTTGCCATTTTCCCCCTAAAGTAAGAATCGTTTTTTAGTTATTAAAAAAAATAATACATGCTCATAATTTTTGGTAGATGCACTCTGATCTTTTTCTTCCAGTTTTCCCCCTAATGCAGTCAATTCTTGATTAGCCTTTTAAAAATTCTTTCCTTGATGTACCCCCACCACTCCCCATCCTCTCCCCCACATGGGAAGTCCCTAGGTTCAGGGTCAGAGCAGCACAAATTCCATGATGCCCTCTTGGAATTTGGTATTCGATGGGTTCAGACACCTTCCTAAATCATAACACAGAGAATTCACCTCACAGGACCCAGGTGGGGCGTACTGAGTGGGGTTCAGGCCAAGATTGGAACCCGGATCCCACACTGGGCTGGGGTCTGATGGAAGGGTGCTTTGCAGGCCACAGTGGGGGTGAGGGAGTCAGTTCTGTGCCCTTGGGCAAGCCCTTGACTTCTGTGAGCCCCTTTCTTCATTTGTGTGGCCATCTCACTGGCCTCATTTAGTTCCCAGAATTGCGATAAGGCCCAGCTGGGAGACTATGTGAGAAAGTGCTTAAAAACAATGAAGTGCGATGTTTAAATTTTACTTTTGCCCTTACCCACCCATCATGGATGTGGATCATTCAGACCGGCTAGCATATATGTGAGTCCAGAGCCAGCCTTCCAGGGGCCGGGTCACTGGCCACTGGGAGTCTCCTACAAGTGACCTTTCTCCTCTGTGTCCTAACAGTGGTCCCGGGGTGGAGGGGCCTGCATGCTGGTCTTCCCTCTGCCGAAGCTGCCCTCCGCCCCCTGAGCACCAGCCCAGCATCTGTGCCACCCAGAGAGGCCTTTGGAGAGACAAGGAAGCCAACATACAGCGGGCGCCTGGCACAGGTCCTGGCATGTAGCATCTTCCACTTGCCCGACCTTCCTTCCTCTTCCCATCTGCACCCCAATGCAAAGGCAGGATTGACCCCCGGGGGAAAGCTCAAGCCCTGGGGATGCTCCCTCCAGCTCCCTGGTGAGTGTCCCGCTGCTGGCCTTGGCGTTTTTGGGGGGGGGGGGAGGGAGGAGGAGAGTGGATTCCTGAGACCTGTGGCCTGGCTGTCACCTGGACCTGTCCTGCTGCTCCCACTCGATAGAAACTGCTCAAGGGTGGGACTGTGCAGAAAGGCTGATGCTCGGGGCAGCCAAGGAGGATGAAATGGGTGGGAAACTCCTCTGTTGACAGTTTGATGAGGATGATACTACAGTGGTGAATACAAGCCATTAGGCATTTGTCAAAACCCATAGATGTGCGATGCAAAGAGTGAGTCATAATGTGGACGATGGATTTTAGTTATTAGTGATGGGTGAATGTGGGCTTGGTGGGAACAAATGCACCACAAGATGTCAGTAAGAGGGGCCCTGGGGGAGGCAAGGCCAGGGGGGATATGGGAACTACTTCCTGCGCAATATTTCTGTAAACCTAAAACGTCCTTTAAAAAATAGTCTACTGCTTCGTTAAAAAATTACTGCTACACCTAAAATCACTATGTACAAGTCGTAAGAGCATGCTACACAGCAAGAAGGAAACTTTTCGCATAAGTTTTGAGCCAAATTGATAACAGACTCACTTTCACAACTAGAAATAAACGTGTATCCTTAAAACAGACTTTCACCTTCAAGGGAATTGAACTAAATGTGATCATGTAAACACCCTGAAAAGCAGATCAAGGTAACTTCAGTCTGGCTGGTGTGTCTTAGTGGTTGAGCGTCAACCTATGAACCAGGAGGTCACAGTTTGCTTCCCAGCCAGGGCACCTGCCCAGGTTGCAGGCTCAATCCACAGTGTGGGGCATACGGGAGGCAGCCTATCGGTGATTCTCTCTCACCATTGTTGTTTCTGTCTCTCTCTCTCCCTTTCCCTTTCTCTCTGAAATCAGTACAAATATATATTTTAAAAAAGAGAACTTAAAATTTTCATAAAGTAAAGAAACATTTACATTATGAAATGGGAAATCTGAATAGGGGATATATGGGAGTTTCTTGTACTATACGTGCAACTTTTCTGTAAGTTTGGAATTCTATCAAACTAAATTACATCAAATTATATCAAAATTAAAAATTACCTCACCCAAAGTGCTCATGGCAACCATGGGATTCTGTTAGTCACACCCAAATAGTGGGGTGGGGCATGCCAGAGCTTAAGGTGGGGCGGGGTGACTAGATGGGGCAGGTTCGCAGTCCACCAAAGGTGGGTTTCCCCCCCAAGTTAGCCTGGAGACTGCCCTCACAGAGACACCTTCTCTAATGTTCCCCTGTCCAGGAGGGAAATGGACTCTCAGGTAAGCAAGGAGAGAGAAAAAGAAGGTGATGGCGCTTTAAAGGATGGGAGACTGGATCTAAAGGGATTCCATCTCTGGAGACCTCTGAGCAATGGCGAGGAGCCGGGGGGCCTGGGTCCTTCACCTGGCACAGACTTCCTTGCCCTTTATATCTGCTAGTCGCTGGCTGGCAGGCACTGGGGGAGGCCACCATGAACTGGACAGACACTGTCCTGCCCTCAGTGAACTTACAGTGTGGGGAGGAGGCAGAGTCCCAGCAGGTGCCTGGTGACGGGGGAGAGAGGTGGCAGAACCAGGAAGCAGAGAATGAAATACATTGCCAGCCCTACCCTCGGTTCTGGCAAGCTGGAAGCCAACTTAATGACGATCTTTGTGCCTCGGGGCTGGGAGATGCGGGAAGGAAGTCTTCTCCCTAACTGTTCTGGGATGCAAAGCCAGTCACCAATGGATTTCCAAGAAGGACCTCAGGGTTTTCAGGAAGTGAGATACCAACCCCTCCGTGTCTTCCCCATTCTGCTACAATCCCCGAACGTGGCAATGAGAAAGCTACCAAATTGGATGAGGATGATCACCATCAAAGCACCAAGGCTAGGAAGAGGTTATCAAGGCCTCTGAAATTAAAAAAAAAAATATGTTTAAGTCTAACCTGGGAACCTTGCATTCAATACCTCAGACTCCCCTGCATGCTTGGTTAGCACAGTTGCCTTGGCAACGTGGACTGTAAGGGCTCACGGTGGGCCCCTGCAGTAGTGGGCTAGGTTCGTCCCTAAACTTGCACCTCTGGCCTTCAGTAGCCACACCGTCCATGTAACTGGTCTAGAGGAACAGGTGAGTGAGACCCTGGCTCCCCGCCCTCCGCCATGGAGAATTGAACAGTCCCCTGCAGTGCAGTAGGAAAGCCCCTGAGATGTTCGGGCCATTCAGGGGAGGGGAGGCCACAAGAGGAGAAACTGGAGAGATGGGAGCATGAGAAGTGATGGGGGAAAATAAGATGCGTGTAATGGGCTTCCATCCTAACACAGTTACAATTTGGAACCCCATCCAGCTTACTCAGCATTAAGGCCTGCTTTGTTCCCCCAGAACAAATGTTGACTGACATTGGGCAAGGCTGTAATCCTATGAGGAAATCAGGTGTGGCAGAGACTGTCCAAGTCACTGCTTCCTTCCTTTTTTCCCTCTCAGGAGAAAAAAACTCCTTTCTACAGCTTGATTCGTGTATAATTAACGTACAAAAAAACCCTGCACATACTGAATGTGCACAATTTGATGAGTTTGGACATGTGTATGACCCGTGATACCATCACCACAACCGTAAACGCAGCCATGGCCTCCTCAGTTACCAAGGGCCTTTGTTTTTGTGGTGAGAGCACTTAGCATGACATCTACCCTCTCACCAAATGTTCAAGTGCACAGACCTGTATTGTTAACCGCACCGTGTTGACCTGCAGGTCTCTAGAACACCTTCGTCTTGTGTAACTGGAACTTTGCACCCACTGAACCATGATAGTCACCGCTTCCTTGGAGGAATGCAGTCAGAAGGGACGAGACGGCCTGAAGAACTCCTGCAGCTGCTTACTTTCTGTTTGTTGATTTTTCCCTTCTTTACAATTACATTCCATATCTTTTTTAATAAATGGGTTAAAAATTGATTTTAGAGAGAAGGGGGAGAGAGAGAGAGAAACATCTATCGGCTGACGTCTGTACATCCCCTATTGGGGTTCAAGCCCGAAACCTGGACATGTGCCCTGACCAGGAATCAAACTGGTGACTTTCGGTGCACAGGCCAACACTCAGCCAACTGAGCCACACCAGCCAGGCCACATTCCATATCTTTTTGAGACATACGCAGACTGTATGTAGCACATAGGTTCATGTAAGATGAAATAAAACAACAAACACCTGTAAATGTATAGGATGTGTTTAGGCCCTGGACAGGTACCAGGCAATTGACAGAATACTCCAGAGAGCAGATAAGGAAAATAAAGAATTTTTTTGTTTGCTAAAAAATTCAATTCTTTGAGAGCCCCTAGACAAGCTAGTGGAGTATCCAGGTGTGCTTCAGGAAGGATTTTTTAGCATCTCTGCCTCACACCCTGAGTTTTTAAACACACTGACCCTCTTCCCAGAGAAGGGGGCCCTGACCCACAGTGCCTAGGTCCGAGGGTGCTGGGAATGAGGTCACCCTGTGGCTCTGAGCCAACCTTTAGAGCAGACAGCAGGACCAGTGAGGGGGCCAGGAGAGAGTGTGGTTGATAGGAGTTGACATTACAGCCTCAGGGAAGCAGGCATTCCAGGGAGGACTAGAACTTGGCTGAGAAAATTAAAAGTGGCAGACATCAGAGAAAGGAGGGCGGAGGGGGTCCTGGTGGATGCTCACAGGGCCCTGGTGGGCTTTGTGCAGGGAAAGCCCCCATAGCCACGGTGAGAACAGAGGCCACGCGATGTGTGCTAGAGCTGTGGGGGGTTTTGTGGCCCCAGTGGCATTTCCTAGACCCTGGGAGGTGATCAGTGCTGCTACTGGAGAAAGAGCCCGGGCCCAACGTTGCACCAGGGAGGCTGGCCCAGGCCCAGGCATGGCGGGACCGTCCACAGAGGGCTCCTGGCTTCATTGGAATCACTGAGGCTAGTTCCAGAAGGGGAAGAAAAGGCTCCTGTCTAAAGCCAGAGGGAAAAGAGACACACACACACACCTCCTTTGAGAAAATGGCTAAGGCAGTGGTTCTCAACCTTGGCTGCACATTAGACTCACCGGGGAATCTTTTTAAAATCCTGATTTCTGGGCCTCATCCTCCAGAAACCAGGTGCTTCTAATGTGCAGCCAAGGTTGAGAAACACTGGGCTAAGGGCTCTGTTCGGGCCCAGGGCACCAGGCTGGGACTTGGAGTTCCTTCAGAACATCAATCCAGTGGTATGCCGCGCCAGCACGGCCAAGGGTGAACCTGAGTGGGCACGGTGAAGAATTAGAAAAGACAGACGAAAATAAAGCTGAGGCTGGCTGGGACGCTGCCCTCTCTGATGGAGAAAGGCAGTGCCACGAACTACAAACCGTGTCTTTATTTTATATCCGGATTCCACGAGGCAAAGTAAGGGCGTGGTCAAGATGTTTACAACATTCTGGTGGGTTTCGATCCTACTCAATTACATGCACCTGAACTCTATCAAGCCCAGATCACTCAGGCATGTGGGGCCATGTGTGCGGACCATAGGTTCAAGCTTACAACTATAGCTGCTGGCTATAATTGTGTTGGGAGGGCTCTGTCCTCCAAGCTGGGACTTGCATATGGCCATGAGAGGACTGTGCCCTCTCATTAGTCCGAGGCTTGAACCTGTCCAAACACTGTAGCCACTCTTCACACAGTGGGAGCTTCCGGAGCTCTGAAGGTCTGGGGAGAGCTTGAAGGAGTCCTATGGGATACCCCCGAACTTTGGACAGCACAAGTGGTTGGCAGGATATTCTGGAGGAAAAAGAAGACAAAGAAAGCATGTCTTAAATGTGTTGAAAGGTTACCTCTCTGTGAGACCCAGAATAGATAGCAGGAAAGGGAAGTGCAGGAGAAATGATTTTTGAGGTCTCTATCTCAGACTGTGAATTTCTAAATTTCTGAACCTTTCCTGAGAGGAAGGAACTCAGAGTAGCTGATTTCTCCGAGTCTGAGAGTATGGCAGCATCTTTCCTGCTCCAAGCCTGGGTGTTCAGATGCAGGTTATGGGAAGGCCATTCAGCCCGCAGAACAAAATAAGAGATACCAGCAAGTCAGTGTGTTTTTCAGTAGTGGCATTATTAGCCTCATGGGCAGAACCAAGTCCAATTTGGTGAGGGCACATTTCTAAAAATTCTGCAAGAGTGGCTGTTATTCACAAGGGAGAAAGGAAGGAGGAAATGAAATGCAGAAACGGGGGTGCCCGGCAGGGTATTCGCTTCCTTCATGTGGCCAGAGCCTCCAGGGCTCCCATTACTTCTCATTTATTTGTTCGTGTCTTATAACGCTGGCTAGGGCCTCCAATACAAATTCTAAATAGAAGTGGTAATGGGGGCACCATGTCTTCTTCCATCAGTAAAGAGAAATGTCTATCATTTCTTTTTGTTGTTGTTCATCCTTGCCCAAGGATATTTTTTCCATTGACTTTCAGGGAGAGTGGAAGAGAGAGGGAAAGACAGAGAGAAACACTGATGTGATAGAAACACATCAATGGGTTGCCTCCTACACAAGCCCCGACCAGGGCCCCGGGCTGGGGAGAAGCCTGCAACCAAGTTACGTGCCCTTGACCCGGAATCGAACCTGGGACCCTTTGGTCCACAGGCCGACACTCTATCCCACTGAGCCAAACCGGCTAGGGCAGTGGTTGGCGAACTCATTAGTCAACAGAGCCAAATATCAACAGTACAACGATTGAAATTTCTTTTGAGAGCCAAATTTTTTAAACTTAAACTATATCGGTAGGTACATTGTTATTAACTTAATTAGGGTACTCCTAAGACTTAGGAAGAGCCACACTCAAGGGGCCAAAGAGCCGCATGTGGGTCTCGAGCCACAGTTCGCCGACCACTGGGCTAGGGCGCTATCATTTCTTCATTAAGTGTGATATTTACGGTTAGGTCTTAATAGATGCACCTCATGAAAGGTCTAGGTCAGGACAAAAGTAGGAAAGAAATCCAGAGTATCCTATTTTGGTTAAATATTTTGCTCTGCAAAGCACAGGGGGGAAATGTGCTAGAGCAGAAGAGCCACCTGAGCGAGCGGCACTGGATTGGAGCCCTTGCTGGGCTGGGCTGATGAAGAGGCTCTGCGAGGGCTTCGGCTGCAGGAGAGCTTCATGCTTTCTGCTGCTAATTGTGCCTGTTCAACAGGAGGAAGCGGACGCTCCTGTCCGCTGAGAGAGGTTGGCGGCAGATCTTTTGAAAGAGTTGCCAAAGGTCCATACCCTGGCCTCAGCAGCCAGTTCAGGCCGTGATTTTGCAAATTAGAGAGTTGTTTACACCGAAACGTCTACAGCTCCTAAGACTGCCAGGGAGGGCCCCCAGCCCAGAAGGAAGGGGAAGTTACTACTGGAACAACACCTAAGAGGTTAAGGAACTCAAAATGCTGATCCTCTTGTTGTATTGTCTAGAGGATTGCTCACACCAGGAAAAAAACAAAACCAAAAAACCCCACAGCAGCTCAAGTCCTGAGCTGTGCCTGGTGAGTCGGCCCCGGAGAGAAGCTCATTCTGGCACCTGCGACCTTTGTTTTATGCCCCTGGATGGCAGAGACCATGCAGGAGGTGAGGACAGAGAGGCCGGCAGAGGGAGGCCCTCCAACACCCCCAGGCTGAAAGCTACTTAAAAGAGAGGGCTTTCATGCCATATCTTAACTAACAGGTTTCTCGCTAGAGACTGTTGGGATCTAACCCTCCCTCTCCCACTCGCCAGATCCGTCCATTTTATCTTAACCTCTCTGAATCTCTTCATATACAAATGGAAATAGCGATGACCTCTTTCAGGGTTGTTACACAAAAATAAATGAGATAAACTGTCACAAAGTCTAGTGCTGAGAAGTAAAATTATCAACACACATAGTGGGCCCATGTCAAAATTCTTATTTTAATTCATTCATGAAAGATTGATAAAGATGTTTGTTGTCATTTTTTTAAGCTGGTTTGAAGAATATTTGAGGATATATAAAGACAGCCAGGAAAGGTGTGTCTAAGTAAGACTCTTAAGTGAGATGTGAGACTCTTAACTTTAAAAAGAGTGATGAAAACCCTAACAGTGAGGGGTTTACCAACTCTACCAGGCTATACAATCATATTACTCCGTCAAGCAGGTAAACTAGCTTTATCCACTGGGACTTGTTAGTCAAATACTAGCATACTGTGTTGACCTTTGACATTTCCCAAAAGTGTCAGATGGTGATTAACAAGTACCCACACTTGCTTCGCAGAGATGAAAGATATAAGCAATCAGCATTTTGTCTTTTTCCAGGCCTGAGGTGTTATTTCTCATTCACACTGACACCCAGCAGAAGCCCAGCACATGTTGGTAGTTTGCCCTCCCTTCTTCAGCCCATTTGATTTTAGGCTGAATTCCCAGGTCAGGAGGCCAGGAGATAGACTGGGATCCCAACAGGATGGTCTGGCTCCCAGGTGGAGGAATGTATGGGACTTCCTTTCCATGGGAATAAGCTCATTTGTTCAGCTGCTAGACACCAATTGCCCAATTCCAGATCCTCCCCCTGCCTTTAGGATTTTTGTCACAACCGTGAGGAACCAGGAGTCAGGAGCCTGGGGTGGAGAACCTTGCTGAAGAAGCAGGATTTCTGACAGGTCATCCTCACAGGTCCCGGAAATCTCGGTGGCCGGATCTGCCTCAATGGGTGAGCCAAGGTCTCCGTTGTGGGCCCAAATGTTGCATGGGGCTTCCTGCTCAACAACTTATTTCTCAACTTCCCACTGCCCTGTTCTTCTTTGGTAGCTGGGGAAACAGGAAACCAAATCACCTTGCTCTGGGCAACAAGCCTGTCTGACTCTGCCCAGTGGTTCCTGTAATGAAAACAGTCCTGTTTGTAAACCGTAGTCTCCACGCCTACCACCTCCCTGAACCTTCCAGTGGTGCCCCCCTCACCTCCACCACTTTCTCTAGGCGGCCAGTGCCAGTGGGGTCACCTCCCCTGCACACCATGAACTCGAGTATCAACTGTTGAGAGCTCGGGGTCAATGCCATTCTTCACAACCAGTGCCCATCACGGACAGTGAAATTCCAAGGGGGCACTCTGTCACCTTCCCCATGGTTTCTGAGTGGGGTTAAAATCAATAGACCCCTTGGCAAACAAAATTTGATAATGATAAGTCTCTCCCTCCCACCTCTCCAGAGGGGGTTCCTCTTCAGCCCAGGCTCCTGGGGTTAGAGCAGCCGTGGGCAAACTACGGCCTGCGGGCTGGATCTGGCCCATTTGAAATGAGTAAAACTATTGAAAAAAACGACCATACCCTTTTATGTAATGATGTTTACTTTGAATTTATATTAGTTCACACAAACACTCCATCCATGCTTTTGTTCCGGCCCTCCGCTTCAGTTTAAGAACCCATTGTGGCCCTCAAGTCAAAAAGTTTGCCCACCCCTGGGTTAGAGGCACACAGCCATCCCCCAGGGTGTTGAAGGGCCCCTGGGGTGCTTAGGCAGAGGCTCAGAGCCTTATGCACACAGAGGGACCCCAAGCCTGGCTTTGTCTCCCCCGGATAGTGCACCCCAGCTTCACTGGGCAGGAGGGGAGGGGAGAGGGGTATGGGCAGCAAGAGAGAAACTGACTGGCCCACCCATCCACCAAACAACAGACCATCATGGAATCACCACACTTTTCATTACTAACGTCCAGCTGGAGGACAAGGGGTCTGGGACCCTCTGGAGAATCTGAGGAAAGCCAGGGAGGAATGTGCTGATGCCCGTACGCAAAATGATGCATCCACTTCCGTTCCACTTAGAGATGTATAATATGCCTCCATCACCAACACCACTGCTCATCACCCCAGTGGGGGCCACAGAACATTTCCCAAGGTGCGGCAAGAAACCCAGTCCTGAGCTGAAATTCCCATTCACCAGGCCTGAGATGTTTCATTGATCACCAGAGCCCTCACCCTACAGGGCAGCGTTTGAATTACCTGTTCTTTGAGTTGAGTTTTATGAACGTACTGGCCTGGCTGCCCATTCCTTTATTTTTTCATTGACTTGGGAGATTGGAAGGCAAGAGAAAAGGAAAGCTTCCAAAATCTGGGCCAGAGGCTATTAGTGTTACTTATCATAGAATTCTAAACACCCACCTCCTGTCACACCACACACAGAATTAATCTCTCTCTCTCTCTCTCTCTCTCACACACACACACACACACACACACTTCTATGCAGTTATTGCCCTAATTTCCCAAGAGTCTCATCTAAGACATTTAGCTGGAAATTAATATTTAGTTGAGAGAACAGTAGTTTTTCTTATATCACCCTGTTTCCACATCACCATTTGGAAGACCATCAGCTCTACAGTGTCATGGGCTTTTTAGAGCCCTAAGTCCTAGAGCCAGTGACTCAGGGCCAGGGCTAGAACAGACTCAGAAATCATTTAGGGCGAAGGCAGAGAGGAAACCAGACACATGGTAAGAACGGAAAGTCCATGAGACATAGGGAGTGGGGGGCAGCAGAAGCTTGGTTTTGTCCCTGTGGGTTTTCCAACCCTCCCCCCTGCCCTAGGAGCCTCCTTCCACAAGAGGAAAGCAAGAGAGGACCAGAGGCCTGAGGTATCAATCACTTTATTAATCTTCAGGGATCAGTCCAGGGGCCCAGCCCCAGGCCAGCAACCCTGCTACTCCTTGTGGATTTCGTCATGGGCGTCCAGGCCAACCTTTATCACCAGCGACAGGTACTCCTGGAAGTTGATTGCACTATCTCGATTGATATCCAGCTCTTTGAACCAGGTCTCTGCATTCTTTTTCTGTCAAAATTGAGGAGAAAGAAGCAGAGTGTAAAGATCAGAGTGGGAGCTGAAGAGTGGCCGTTTACCTGGGGCAGCAGGGGGGCCAGTGGCCCTGGGCATCATCAGAGCCAGGCAAAGAGCCAGGGGACACCCAGCCACACCTCACCTGCAAGAAATGAGGGCACTCGTCCTCCAACAACTTCTTCAGGTCATCCCTGTAGAGGGCGTGGTCGCTCCCTTGCAGCTTGGAGTACTTGTGGTAGATCTCAATGAAGTTGTTCAGGGTGTTCTCCATTTCGGTCAGCATGGTGCCCAAGGATTTGCTTCACCTGGAAGAGGAGCACATGGGTGGGGATGGTGCCTCTGCCCACAGTGGAGTGAAGACTAAGGGGACACTCAGAAGGCTCATAACCCAAGTAATGGCTTTGTCCTGGCCTGCACCATCCAAGTAACCAAACCCAGAGGATGCTAGAGCTGTGATGAGAAGGGGCGGGATGAAACGGATCGGAGTGTGGTAGGGAGTAGGTACACACACACACACACACACACACACACACACAGTGCCTGCCAACTCCATGCCCTCACCCTCTGCCCAAGAAAAGCCCAGTTTAGGAAATGAATATGCCCTCACCTAAAAGTCTCAGAGGACTGGCTCTTTCTTTGTCCCTGTCTCACTCTTCTCCCGAGGAGGTCCAGAGCTTGGTTCACCCCTCCCTGAGCCTTCCCTCCCCTCTCTCAGTGAAGGCTGCCTGCTCCCCCAGCCTCCCCTGGAGAAGCCCGAAGTGTGGGGCCAACCAGGGCAGTCCACTTACCAGGTCTTCCTGAAACAGCGCTGAGAGTTGACAGAAGTGACAGATACTCGGGCTGAGTGGCACTCCCTTTTATAGCGGCTGGGCTTGGCTAGCTGTCCTGTGAGGGCGCGGCAGCTACTCCCTTCCAGGGTTGCTACAGCCTCAGGTTTCCTAACCAGGTGAATGGGGCAATCCCAGCAGCCCGAACATTTCTGAGGGCGGCGGGAGGAAGAGGAAGGCTTTTTTCCGGGCAGTAGTGCCCAACAGGGGAAACCAGGAAGAGACCAGGGTGACCAGGCGCCCCCCCCTCCCCGTCCCCCGCTGTTCCGGTTGCTAATCTCCTACATGTGTCCCGTCTGTCCATCTCTGAATGGAACGGAAGTGGATGCATCGTTTTGCATACGGGCATCAGCACATTCCTCCCTGGCTTTCCTCAGATTCTCCAGAGGGTCCCAGACCCCGAAAAGGTTGAGCCCCTTGTCCTGCGGCTGGACATTAGTAATGGAAGGTGCGGTGATTCCACTATGGTCTGGTGTTTGGTGGGTGGGTGGACTTCGCAGGGACATGCTGCTAAGGGCCAGTCAGTTTCTCTCCTGCTGCCCACACCCCTCTCCCCTCCCCTCCTGCCCAGTGAAGCTGGGGTGCACTGTCCGGGGGAGACAAAGCCAGGCTTGGGGTCCCTCTGTATGCATAAGGCTCTGAGCCTCTGCCTAAGCACCCCAGGGGCCATTCAACACCCTGGGGGATGGCTGTGTGCCTCTAACCCCAGGAGCCTGGGCTGAAGAGGAACCCACTCTGAAGGTGGGGTGGGGAGGGGTACTTTGGAGAAGCCAGAAGTGCTTCCTGCCCAAGAGGAGAAGAGGAGGTGGCCCACTCCCCAGGATTTCAGGAGGAGCAAGCTGCTGCCTAACCCAACAAAATGCACTGAGATTAACTGGCTTCCAACGCTGAAGATTCGTCATGCCATTCCTCTGGCTACAAAGCACTGCACAATCACATAATCTGCTTAGAGTCTCAGAACATGCTTGTCAGGAAGGTGGGGCATGGAACCCACCCAGTACAGATACAGACGCGGAAGCTGAGGGCAGAGAGGCGAAGACCAGATCCTGGAGCTTGGGGCTCCAGGGTCTAATCTGACAAGAACTTGACTCTGCAGGGAAAACCCCAGCTCCCCTCTCCTTCCTTCATACATTCAACAAGGGCCTGGGCCACCAGCGCCTCCTGGGGGAAGTAGATGGAATTAACCTTGGGCTTCAATATGTCAGTAACTTTATTGCTGTGTAACCTGGGCCAACTACTTACCCTCTTTGTGCCTTAGTTACCTCACTTATTCAGTAGAGGTTTAAAATACTTCAAGTAGACCATAATAGGAGAAAATATTTACAGATCATATATCTGACAGGAGTTAATATCCAGAATATCTGAAGAACTCTTATCACCTAGCAACAGCAACAAAACAACAATCTGATTGAAAAACGAGCGAAGGACTTAGACATTTCTCCAAAGAAGATACACAAATGGTCAATAAGCACATGAAAAGATGCTTCACATCACTAGTCATCAGGGAAATGCAAATCAAAGTAAGACAGCACCTCATATCCAACATAACTAGAAAATAACATCAACATAAACAGAAAAGAAAAGCATTGGGGAGGATGTGAAGAAACTGGAACCCTCGTGCAGTGCTGGTGGGAATATGAAATGAGGCTGCCACTGTGGAAAACAGTATGATGGTTTGTCAAAAATTAAAAACATGCCCTGACCATTGTCCCATGCAACAAAAGGTCGCTGGTTTGATTCCCAGTCAAGACACATGCCTTGGTTGCAGGTTCCACCCCGGTCGGGGTGCATATGAGAGGTAACCAATCTATGTTTCTCTCTCACATAGATGTTTCTCTCTCTCTCTCTCTCTCTCTCTCTCTCCAATAAAAACATTTTTTAAAATTAAAAACAGAATTATCATATGATCCAGCAAATCCACTTCTGGTATATATCCAAAATAATTGAAAGCAGGGTTTCAAAAAGACATTTGTACACTCATGAGATGTCCAAATGGTCAAGATGGTCAATTGTATGTTCTGTGTATTTTGCCACAATTAAAAATAAAAAAATTGTAATGTTCCACCTAAAAAGAAATAGAATCTACCATATAGTGTTGTTGTAAATATTAATAACAGATGCAAAATATTTATGGTTTGTAGACTTTTCTTAATATGTACAACATTTCAATAACAAATTTACAAAAAACTGTGTAAAGTGCTTAGAGCAGCGCATAGCAAGCAAGCATCGGGTGAGGGTAGAGCACTTTTGCTGCCCCGTGAATGTGCCTGAAACCCCAGCTGGACTGTGAACCCACGAGGACCCAGACAGGACCATCCACCTCTGCTTCCCCAGCACCCAGCATAGTGCCTGGCACACGCCATAATAGCAACAGTCCTCAATAATAAGAACAAATAATAGCAAAACCATAGCTATTGATTGGGCTTTTTACCAGGTGCCACTTGCTATTGTAAGTGCTTTACTTACATTGATCCACTTCATTCTCACAACAGATTGATAAGGTATGTACTGCCATAATTCCCATTTTACAGATGAGGAAACTGAGGCCCACAGGGAGGCACACATTCAGTGCATCAAATGCCTTAGGTGACTTATGACATGTTGTGGCATCATCTACTTCCTGACACTCCCTGGAATGCCTCTGTGCCCGTCAAGTCCTCCTCATCTTTCCTGATCCAGCCCAGGCACCATCTGGTGGCCACCCCTGTGCCTCCCTGAGCCTCCTTCCACCCCTGTGGACACCGAGTTAACTCTTCTCTCCTCCGTGTTACCGAATCCCATGCATCACAGCCTCTGCCCTGCCACACTATGACCCATCTGTTTATCATCTGTCTTTTCTTGGAGACCTGGGGCCCCTTCCGAGCAGAAAGCACGTCACAACCCCAGGACCTGGTCCATACTAGGTGCTCATTTAATACTTACTTGGGGTAAAAATGAATGCGAAATTGAATGCTTGGTCTATCCCCTACCCAAAGCAGAAGTTCCCTTTATCCCCTCCCAGCCACCTTAACTCACTTCTGGAGCAAGGCAGGAAATAAATCCACCAACCAAATGCAGTCTCACTCCCTTGGCAGGAGGTCAGTCAGCCCCTTCACGGGAAAATAGGACTGTCTCTGACATGCGACATGTTTTCAGCTCAGGCTGGAGCACTTAGTGCTTAGCTATTCCTCAGGTCCTCTCCTTTATGACGTGGTATAACAGCACCTCATGTTTTCAAAGTGTTCTTATGTCCACTATCTCACTTGATAACCCTGTAAAGTGGGTGTTACAGGTACAATGACCCCTCTGTGACAGATGAGGAAATGGAGGCACATGCTCCTTCTTACGGGCATGTGTTCTGCTCTATCTGGGGGCTTAGGTGCCCAAAAGCAGGCGTTAGAACAAGCAAGTTGGCTTTTCCAAGACTCTCCCTAGGACTTGCTCACCTGCCCGGGATGGAGCTCACACTGACCTCTCTCAGTGAGGTGATGAGGGGGCTGATGCAGACGATGCCTTCCCAGACCCTGACCTTCGGGAGGTGCCATTTAAAAATATATTTTTATTGATTTCAGAAAGGAAGGGAGAAGGAGAGAGACAGAAACATCAATGATGAGTGAGAATTATTGATCGGCTGCCTCCTGCATGCCCCCTAGTGGGGATAGAGCCTAGAGCCTGTAACTGGGCACGTGCCCTTGACTGGCATTGAATTGTGACCTCCTGGTTCATAGTCAATGCTTAACAACTGAGCCACCATGGCCAGGCGGGAGATGCCTTTTTTAAAGCCCTCCACCACCGCAAGAATGGTCCCTGTGGGGACAGCTTTCTTCATCCAGAGATTAAGGAAAACAGTCTCCAGATGCAGCGAGGGAGACTCAAGACAGCAGGAGTCCCGAGCTCCTCCCAGGATCCCGTGCTCATCAGGGGAGCATGCTGAGCAGCGAGGCCACAAACTGCCTCCCCCAGAGACGCCCCTCCAGACAGATGGCCTGGGCGGGGGGGGGGGGGGGGTGGGGCGCATGTTGGGGCGAGCCAGAACCAGGCTGAGTTGCCCAGGTAGCAGAGGATGTTGGGAATTGGGCAAGCATATTGGGGGAAAGGCAGAGCCCGCAATCAGACTGTGGGTTGTGGGGCAACCTGGGGGAGCAGAACCTGGCCCTGTTTACAGGAAAGAGCTCCGTCCTGTGTGTGTGTCCCAACAGACCTGCGCCGGCCCGGCCCAGGCTGACGAAACCAGGACCGGCAGGCAGGGCCGTGAGGAAGGGGCCGGAGGAAGGCGAGGAGGACGGGGCTGAGATGCCCCCTTAGTACTCAATGGCCTGTGAAACGCAACTCGGTTCAGATGAAACGGGCAGGAAGCATCCCCCCTGGGCCCGGGGAAGGACGGCCTGCGTCTCTGGACGTGAGGACGAGGCCCACGGGGATTCCAAGCAGGTTCCTGTATTCCTCCCTCCAACACGGACCACCCGCTGTGTGCTGACACTGGCCCGGTGGGAAGGGTGGCCCCTGGCTTGGTGGGGGACAGACAGCAGCCCCACCGTGGTGCAGCAAGACACACACCTCCACAGGGAGTTCAGGCCATCATTCCCTTAAAACTCATTGTTTCC
>NW_006285052.1:25719-27855 GCF_000327345.1 Myotis davidii | reverse complement strand
AGGGCAGGGCGGGGCTCAGCTGGGAGGGGTCAGGGGTCAGGGAGGACTGGGATCCGTGAGTCACCAGCAGCCCTGAGCTGGAGTGACACGACATCTATCGTCATTTTTTATTAGTAAAACCAGACCCAGCCCTCTTTCCTCCAGGAAGACTTCCCTGATTGACAGTCACCCAAGTGCCACTCATCGCTCTTCCCCTAACAGGCTGGATTGTTGGCTCTGCCCTGGTCCCCGTCTGACTCAGCGGCACAAAACCCACCTCACTGTCCACCTCCCAGACTGGCCCTGACCCCGCCACCCCAGGAAATTGCCAGCATCATCTTCCACCCGTCCTGGCCCCTTCCCAGGCGCTCCCTTTGCACACTGATCCTTGGGGCTCTCATCCAGAGACAGAGACCTTCAAGCCAGGGTCCATGTCAAGGTGCCTCTGCCCTCCTGTCCTGTCCCCCCATGTAGGTGCCTGAAGGAGTGACCAGCATCTCGTGTCAGAGGGTCAGCTCCCCAAAGAGAAGACCCCTCTCTCTCAGACAGAGGCTGAGAGCAGGGGCTGCCTCCCCCCTCAGACAGGGGCTCCTGGGGGCAGGGGCTGCCTCCCCACTCAGACAGGGGCTCCTGGGGGCAGGGGATCTCTCTCTCTCACCCAAAATAGATGACCTCCTATTTGGGGATCCAAACCTCCCCTCCTGGACCCATCGCTGACGCCCTAACCACGCAGAGAGGGACACCAGAAACTGCTGGGAAGTTGCTTTATTCTCTTCCCTCCCCGGTGTCCTTCCACACCCATGCACATGCGTGCGCACACACACGGGCACACGCAGACACGCGTGGCAGAGCTCCACTCGGCCGCCCGGCTGGGTCACGTGGCTCCTGGGGCAGGCCTGGGGGCTGTCCGCTTCCTCTAGTAGAGGCTGTGCTGGGCACAGTAGTGGGCGCACAGCTGCCGGTGGTACTGCAGGTGGTAGTCCCTCAGCAGCTGGCCCAGGACGTACAGGAACTCGTCAAAGCAGATCTGGTTGTCCTTGTCCTTGTCCGCTGCCCGGAACAGCTCGGTGACGAAGTACGGCTTCTCCCGGCCCTGAGGAGGGGCGGAGGGTCAGCCAGCCCCCAGGCACTCGGCCCTGGCAGATGGTCCGGCTCCACCTCCCGCTGGCGAGGAGCCACCGCAGGGAAACAGAGTGTGGCCCTGCCTGCTGGGGGCTGGCGGGAAACAGCTCCTCGCTCACTCGGTGGCCAGGACACTGCGTGGCAGAATCAGGCAGAAGGGACACGAGGAGCTGGGCACCTGGACCTGGGCCGCATGGGCAGACAGGTGGTGCAGACTGGGCACCGCTTGCTGGCTGGCCGGCTAGTGGCTGAGCAGGGCTGCCCTCTGCTGGGAGCTTTTAACCTGTCTTCCCAGCTGCACATACACCCTGCAGGGGCTGCCCAGCCTGGGGCTGCACACAGGGAGCTGCCAGTCACCGCCCACCTGTCCCTCAGGCCTGCACCTCCAGCGCCATTGCAGGTCGGCACCCAGTGGGTCAGATTCCCGCAGGGCGTGCCATCCGCCCAGGATTGTTCATGGCAACTGGCCTGTGTCCTCAGGGAAGTGCAGAATGGGGGAAGGCCACCGCCATGGGCCCTGGGACTGTCTGTTGTCCCAGAGCAGTGGCCCTGAGGGCTAGGGACTGGGGGTGGCGTAGGAGAGCAAAGGAGCTTTCGAGGTGAAAGGGACAGCAGGGGGGAGGTCAATGGTCAGAGTGATGGAGGAGACAGGACAGGCGACGATTAGGCGAGCCCCAGGCAGGGCAGCGGCAGTGAAGCAGGTTTCAGCCGGTTTGGGCTGGAGGCGGGGGACCCAGGGTGCAGCCCTCAGAGCTCCCACCCTGGGGCAGACTGGCCCCCTCTGTCCCCCCGACCCACCCTCCACCAGCTACTTCCTTTAACCCCTCCACACCACAGAGCTGGCTGACCCCACAGTGCACAGGCCTCCTGCCTGGGGCAGCTCTCCCAGGCTCCCCTCACTCAGCCCACCTGCCCAGGCTGCTATCTCCGCCCTGTGCCCAGGTGCCTGCCCCGTGGGCCCTGTACCCAGGTGGAAAGGTTTCCCTAGAAACAGGGGCCTAACCACAGTCCCCCAGTCCCCCCTCCCTGACCTGA
>NW_006285052.1:21389-24432 GCF_000327345.1 Myotis davidii | reverse complement strand
CAGGACAGGCTGCCAGCTCACAGGGTGGGAACGAGTGGAGGGGACAGTCACACACTGTGAACACTGCTGATTTAGTGGCACAAACGGGCACCCTGGGCACCCAGGAAGGGACACCGTCTGCCTGGAGAGTTGAGGAAGACTTCAGTTGAGGCAACATTTAGGTGGGACTGAAGATGTTGTTGCGAGGAGAAGCACGGAGGACCTCCAGACAGAGGGACCGCATGGTCATAGGCTGGGGGTATGAAAGTGGGTGGCCTGCGAGGAGAAGGTGTCCACAGGGTTCATGAGGAGCAGGTAGGAGACACGGGGCTGGAGAGGAGGATGGAGGCCGATGCGAAGGGCCCTGTGTGCCAAGCTAGAGCTGCAACTCTCTCCTGTGCACAGGATTTCAGATGGTAGGTGATGGGGGGGAGATCAGAGACAAGAGGTAGGAACAGCTTTATTATAAGGCAGTAATCGACTGCTGTGTGGAAATGGCCCTCCTCTAAAAGAAGCCAGGTGTGTTGGCTTGGCCTCCAGACAGCTACCACCCAGGCCTTTGCGTGGCAGGTGAACTCCTTCCCCCATCTCCAGCTTTCTGTCAGCCAGCCAGCCCTTCTACCCCTGCCTTGCTTCTCCCCTGGGATGGGCACGCAGCGGGGGAGTGAATCTCCCAGAAGGGGGCGCCAAAGAGCAGGTTATTGAACCAGAGATTAAGCCTCCACATCCCTGAAGGTTTGAGAGAAACAGGTAAATACTGAAGCCAAACTTCTTCCAGTTTACAGGGTGAGCCTTCATCTACCCAATATAATGGTTTCCTCGGCAAATAAGTGGTTCATCAATACACTAAAATAAAATAAAAATGGCTCACGTGTCTAAGAGGTAAAACAATTTGGCAATGCCAAGCTAGAGTCACAGAGACTTTATGGAATACCTTAGATTCAGCCATCATTCCCCTGGGAATTTATTCCAAGAAAGTAATTAAAAAACAATAAGTCTGGTAAGAAAAAGCAACAAGTAGGTGTTGACCACAGCAATATCTATAGCCAAATAGCAAGAATAAAAACCTAGAAGCCACCTAATTAAGGAATTTGGTGTGCCAATACGACCTTGGACAATTGCTAGATAACAGCTTGTCACTTTAAAAAAAATCAATTTTTGACACAGAGCTTGTTGGGGGTAGGGGTTTCATATTGTACCGCCTTCACCCTGCCTTTTTTTCAATCTGGGACAAAAAAAACAAACAAACCCAGATACTGTCCCAATACACAGTGATGATCTCCTTCAACAGCTGTGTTGCAACTAGTCTTTTCATTAATACTGTGCTGTGGACATCTGCTCACATACTAAGTGAATGTAGCCTAATTTTTAACGAGTGCATAGTCATCATTTACTTGCATATATCAACATTTAATCCATTACCAGTGGCCATTTAAATTATGTTAGGTTCATACAATTCAAGGTTAATTCTTGCTTAACACTGACATTTCTTCCAAATTTTGCCATGTGTGCTACGTGCTAGGCACAGCAATTCTCAACCTGTGGGTCGCGACCCCTTTGGCGGTCGAACGACCCTTTCGCAGGGATCGCCTAAGACCATCCTGCATATCAGATATTTACATTATGATTCATAACAGTAGCAACAATACAGTTATGAAGTGGCAACGAAAATAATTTTATGGTTGGGTCACAACATGAGGAACTGTATTTAAAGGGCCAGAAGGTTGAGAACCGCTGTGCTAGGGGGAAGGATAGAAATGAATTTCCACCACTTCCTCTGCCTGAGCCACACTGTTTCACTGCCATACGAAGAGGCTCTGGAACTAGAGAGAGGTTGTGACGTGATGTGGTGGTTGTAGAAAATTGTGAATGTATTTAATGTTGCTGGCATGTACATTTTTAAAATATATTTTATTGATTTTTTACAGGGAGGAAGGGAGAGGGATAGAGAGTCAGAAACACCAATGAGAGAGAAACATCAATCAGCTGCCCACTGCACACCCCCCACTGGGGATGTGCCCGCAGCAACCAAGGCACATGCCCCTGACCCAAATCAAACCTGGGAACCTTTGCTGCAGACCAAGATCAATAGTAATTGATATAAATGTGAGAGGTCTGGCAGAAGGCTGACCAATACTCCTTTTGATATTCACAGGGTGAATTTCTACATTTAATACCTGCTGCTGACTCAATGGCCTAAAGCAAACTCCCCCAAGACCTGACAATCTTACTGTTTGCTAAACATTACCATTGATATGTCTGTTTGCATTCCCAAAGGCAATTGTGTATTCTAGCTAATAAAAGCAGCTGGGAATGGAGCAAGGGAGGGAGTTTGACCTTCATAGTTAGGCTGTCCTCTGGTCCCCTGGTAATTATAAAAATTAATATTCCATCTTGTGTGTATCATTTGCTTGTCAGCCCTCCCTCCAAGTCTTTGAACCCGCGAAAGCCACGCTGTCCGTGGACTTTCGCAAACCTTCAGTCCACAGGTTGACGCTCTATCCATTGAGCCAAACCGGTTAGGGCTGGCATGTACATTTTGAAGGATCATAGACAAATTACATTTTATTTAAATTAAATTTTATTAAAATTTTATTATATTTCATGTGAAATACATTGTATTTTAACTGCATAGGACAAAAACTACTAGTAAAATTTTAAGTATATGTAAGATAAATACAAATATTTAAAAACTGCATCTCTAAGGGGAGCCCCCTCTGCCATGGCAGCTACATGGGATACAGCCCAGGACGGGGGACCACGGGCCTCACAGGAGCTGAGGGGAGTTGCCCACACGCTGTAGGTGGTTCTTCTGCCTCGTGAAGGTCAGTGAAAGCTGTGCCCGGAGCCCGCTCTGGCTCCGGAGAGACCACTGGAGTCGGCGTTGCCTCTTGAGGTCTTTTTTGAACTTGCTCTGAGGCTGGTTCTGTAGATCCCAGAAGAGAACATGTTACCACCATGACTGCCTCCATGTGCCTTCCAAAGACGGAACATCTCTCCTGTCCATCCATGGAGTCCCAGTGCCAGAGCCACCCCAGGAAGTATTCCCAGGCTGCAGGCCATG
>NW_006285052.1:19939-21005 GCF_000327345.1 Myotis davidii | reverse complement strand
AGAACCTTCTAAAGACAGAACATCTCTGCTATCCATCGATGAAGTCCCAGTTCCAGAGCCACCCCAGGAAGTCTTCCCAGACTGCAGGCCATGGGGACAGTGCTCAGAGCAACTCTTTGCTCCTGCCTAACCCTAGCTTCTGGAAGCTCTTCTCTGTGTGGCTTAGACCCACAGGCACCCAAACCTTCCACTCCCAGGCATCCTCATCCTCTGCCTCTATATCTGTGGGCTCAGGGTGCTCCAGCTCTGAAAGGAGCAGCTGGGCCCAGTGCTCCAGGTGTGAGCTGGTTCTGTAGATCCAAGAAGG
Source organism: Myotis davidii (assembly GCF_000327345.1). Taxonomy (NCBI): domain Eukaryota; kingdom Metazoa; phylum Chordata; class Mammalia; order Chiroptera; family Vespertilionidae; genus Myotis; species Myotis davidii. Next base: position 20,698 of record NW_006285052.1, on the reverse strand, counting down.
ACAGAGGCAGATGGAAAGGGCACTGTTCCATGGCTGTTGGAGCGGACTATCACTGATGACTCAGTATGAGCTTTCTGGTCATCATACTCTGCCCTCTCCTCCCCGCTCCTCTTCAGTCCTGTCTTCTCACTTGCTGCCCAGACACTCTCTGGACTCGAGCACTAGCTTTACTCCTCATGCCTGGAACAGCCATCACTCTGTGCTTTCCTCAGACACCCAGCTCCCAGCATTTAGCAAACCATTGGGAGGATTAGCTCAGCTGACAGGGTGGCTCTCTCACCTCCACAGGGACACCACACAGGCTAAAACACACACACACACACACAGACACACACACACACACACACACACACTCACACACAGACACACACACAAGCACAGGGACAGGACACAGCCCAGAAGCCCAGGACACAGGACAAGGGATCCAGTCCTCTGGACACTCCTGAGTGTCCCATTCACAGTGCCTATGTGGCCCATATGCCCGCCACCCAATGTCTTTTTCAGTGGTGCCATCTCCCCTATGTCCCTGGTATCATGCTGGGCAGGAGGGCATGGGCATGAGGCACCGTGTTCACAACTCCCTTGGCTCCTGCTCCCTGCAGGTCCTGGATGCCCAGAGGCTGATCGCGGCTTGAGAAGGAAAAGCATGGCTGGGCCAGCAGAATGCTCTGCACTGCTGACCCTGGGACCTGGCACGCTGGCTGCACTAGGGAGCAGGGGCAGAGGTGGACAGAGGCCCTGCTGAGGGGGGCGGTCACT
>NW_006285052.1:15676-19190 GCF_000327345.1 Myotis davidii | reverse complement strand
CCTCTCTTTTTGTAATCAGTTCAATATATTCTAACTATCAGACTAAGTCAGGTCTATGAATGAGCTTTTCATTGTTATGAAAGGTATTAAATTTTATCAGCCATAGGATTTCTATCACCTTCCCTTGGATCTCAGAGAACCTAATGGCGGCTTCTAGAGGCTTCAGTGTCCTAGATGTAGAGTGACAAGTGGGAGGGGACCCGTTCTTTACTCTCCTATTTGAACACCTGATAACTACCCTTGATCTCCAGATGCCTTTACACTTGGCCATCTGTACCATCTCTTTCATCCTGATAATAAGTCAGGAAAGTCCTCTTAGGCCTTTTTGCAGATGAGAATACTGAGGATGAGAGAATGGGGTTGACTTGACCAAGATCCCACAGCAAAGCGTCCTCTGCTATTGCAGGACCTTGAGAAGTCACCCAGACTCACACAAGCCTTGAGGAAGTTAGGGAAATTCTCCTTCAGCATCTTCAGCAGGCCCGGCTTGTCAATCTTGTCATCAGGTTTGGTGTATTTGTGGAACAGGACGATCAAGTCCTCCACGGACTGTTCAACTGGAGTGTGGCTCATCTTGGTTTTCAAGGAAGCTGCCAGAGAGAAAGACGGGGACCTTTGTTATCCTTCCCCCCAGGTGAGGGTCCCTATGTCAGGACAATGGGGTGGGACCTGAGTGAAGTGAGGCTCAGGTGGAACAGAAAGAGCTGTATCAGCCTAGGAGGTGGGATGCGAAGCTCATAAGGAGGAGAGTGTGACCAAGACTGGGGCCTAGTCCCATGCAGGTCAGGGTCTAGAAGAGATGGAGGAGAACAGAGAAGCCCACTGTGGACAGAACCACAGGAGGCAGAAGCAGAGAAGGTAGGGGTCAACCACACGGAAAATTATTGAAATTTAGTTGGGACCTGAGCCAAACACAGCATTTGGATGACTCTACTCTTCAAGAGCATCAACAACATCTCCTCCAGGGTCACCATCAGGGTTAGAATCATGAGGACAAAATAACTTCCTGACTAATCTGGCCTGACCCACCCTGAGCTGTTATTAGAACGAGACCCCTGAGGTGCCCATTGTGAACATAAAGCAAGCTCTAAATGAAACAGGCCCTAGAGACTCCCAGCGGTCACTGTGAGTAGGAAGCTGAGTGTGAGCAGAGATATACAGCCCTGTCCTGAGCTCCCACAAGGTTTCCTGAACCATCCCCACCAGTGGGAAAGAGGGACTGCTGACCTGTTTTGGCATCATGTCTGAAACGAACAGAAATACCTACCTCAGTTTTAGGCTAATGGGTGGAAAGTGGGGAGATAGGCTCCTTCAGATGACCTTTGTACCTCCCTGCTCTCTGGAACCCCAAGGCTAGACCACATTTAAGTAAAGAGGTCTGACTTCCCAAAACCAGTATCTCTACCAACAGTCTGGACCCCAAGCAGAGAAATGGGACAGTGCAGTTCTCACATCTCAGACTTTCCAAAACTCACAAGAAATGTGTATGGCTCCAATGTGTGGGCATCTAACAAAAACTGCCATTGTCTCCTAATCTGGGAGAAAGATCCTCCCTGTTATGTCCCTAAGTGCAAACACCTAAGGCCATCTGTCAACTTGGCCAAGGCCTTAGCTGAGCCCTGTGCACAGAAGGTCACTGGTCATTCCCTCAGCTGGGCACGAGGTCCAAAACCTTAGTTTATGGGTCACTGAATCACGTACTGGCTAGCCTCCTCACCCGGGCAAAGTGAGTGGGCATCCCAGGCCTGTGTTTCAGAGAATCTTCCAGACTTTGGGAGAGCCACCCACTCTCCTGAGGTTGGGGTGCGAAGTCCATGGCCTGAGAGTCAGATGATTCCAGAGATGAAAGAAGACAAGGAAGAGAGGAAGGTTCATATACTGAGCTCCCACCAGAGATGCTTCAACAGAATTGGCACAAAAGAGCCAAAGGAGCAATGAGAGCATCAGTACAGACATCTTGTTGTAGATCGGCCCTTGGGACCAAGTGGGTTCAAGTTGGAAAGACACATAACAGGCAGAGTTGAGACTGGATACAGGTTCCTGAATCTGCTCCCATCACCGCTCTCCCTATTCCTGGACACAGAAGAACACACTGGTCCCTGACAAACCCCCCTGGCAAACAGTTAGGTGCAGACTTACCAGGGCTGACGAGGTGTCACTGAGGAGAAGGTGAGTGTGCTGTGCATCTGGGCAAAGACTGGTCCCTTTATAAGGCTCAGTCTGGCTCCTCCCAGGCACTGGGAGCCCTGAGGCCATGTTGTTTCTCTGCTTCCTGGACCATTGCCTGACTCAGGTGGGTGGGACACACCTAGAAGAGTGTGTTCATCACGTTCCTGCATAATGCCAGGCAACTCCCAAGGGATTGCACTATGCTAGAGGATTATTCTGTGGCTAAGGAAATCCAGGGCTGGGGAGGGGAAGACAATGGGATTGTCTTAAAAGCACAGCAATCATGGTAGAGAATCTGGGTTTCTGAACTTAAAGAGGATAGGTCTCTTAAGGCAGCATCCTCTATGTTTGCTCATCACATTCTACTAGTTTGTCTGACATCTAACAAAAACTCTCACCAGTGGTTTATAAGTCCATATGTACACCACGCATCACCTAACCTGTCATATTGACATTCCTCCTAAACCTTCAAAACCTTATGAGCTGGTGCTGTTACCCTCATGTTGAGGACAGGGAATTGAGGGAGTAAGAGGTAAGCTAAGTTCCTATGTGCACAATGCTAATAGACAGCAAGCTCAAGAGATGACCTAGAAAAGCCTGATTCAAAAGCTCCCTCCTAACCCCACTACTAGACCTCTGGGGTCACTGCAGGGCCTGTGAACTTGAAGTTCAGGGGAGGGAAGCAGGGTCACGCAAGTTCCATCTTCATCTGGGGTCCTCACTGAAATGCTAGGAGAGAAAGAGCTGGCATGACCCACTGTGACAGGTAGCACAGAGTGAATAGCACCTCACCTACAGGTGAGGGAAGAGACAAGGTCAGAGTTCTGAGTTCTGGCATTAGCCCCACACTCTATAACTTCGCTATGCAGCTCCATGGACTGCCTGAGCCCACCAAGGAAGCCACTGTCTGTACTCAGGGATGGTGACCACCATGAAATGAGCCAGCAGGAAATTGGGCAATGTTGCCTCCCCTCTCATGATGATGACTTCCTATAAATTCTTCAATGATGTCCCTCCTTCCCTTATGCAAAACAGTCTGCTTAGGAGTCAGTGGCCATGCCCGGTGGTTGGCTGTGTCCCAACCTGCTGTGGAGAATCTAGTTCAGGTGCAGGAGACAGGAGCTTGGAGGTTAGGATGAGGCCTGGGGACCTCTGGGGAATGATCCTGCTGACTCACTGAGGAATCCTTGTTCCTGCTCTCTGCTCCCCTTAGAAGGTCCTCCCATGAGTGAGGGGACTGCTCAGGCACTGGGTACCCTGGGACCAGGCCCAATCCTGAGCCTGGGTCAGCCTGCCCCCGCCCCCCAATGCGTTGGGCTTCCACACCTGGCCCTTCTGTCCCCAG
>NW_006285052.1:0-1353 GCF_000327345.1 Myotis davidii | reverse complement strand
AAGTTAAATTAAATTTAGTTTTAATTGTATTTCATTCCATTTTCTTTAAAGTAGATTGTATTTTACTCAGTAGTATCAGGAAAATACAATTGAATTCTAAGAATATGTAACAAAAACACAAAGGTTCGAAAACTGTATCTAAACGGGGAGCCCTCTCTGCCGTGGCCGCTGACACGCTGTGGCCCAGGGTCTGGGACTGCAGACTTCACAGGAGCTGATGTGAGTTGCCCACAGGCTGCAGGTGGTTCTTCTGCTTCCTGAAGGTCAGTGAGAGCTGTGCCCAGAGCCTGCTCTGACTCTGGAGAGGCCACAGGAGTTGACGTTGCCTGTTGAGGTCTTTTTTGAACTTGCTCTGGAGCTGGTTCTGTAGATCCCAGAAAAGAACATGTTATTCCCATGACTGCCTCGATGTGTCTTCCAAAGACAGAACATCTCTCCTGTCCATCCATGGATTCCCAGTGCCAGAGCCACCCCAGGAAGTCTTCCCAGACTGCAGGCCATGGGGACAGTGCTCAGAGCAACTCTTTGCTCCTGCCTAACCCTAGCTTCTGGAAGCTCTTCTCTGTGTGGCTTAGCCCCCCACGCACCCACACCATCCACCCCCAGGCCTCCTCATCCCCTGCATCTCCCTCTGTGGGCTCACTCCTCTGTCTCTGCCTCTGTGGGCTCACAATGCTCCAGCTCTGAAAGGAGCAGCTGGACCCGGTGCTCAGGTGTGAGCTGGTTCGGTAGATCCAAGGACAGAAGCAGATGGGAAGGGCCCTGTGTGGGTAATGGCACGCCTCTTTCCATGGCTAGAGGAGTGGACTGTCACTGATGACTCAGTATGAGCTTTCTGCTCATCATTCCCTGCACTTTCCTCCCTGATCCTCTTCAGTCCTGTCTTCTCACTTGCTGCCCAGACACCTTCTCTTCCACTTGGTGCCCAGACACTCTCTGGACTCCAGCACTAGCTTTACTCCTCATGCCTGGAACAGCCATCACTCTGTGCTTTCCCCAGACACCCAGATCCCAGCATTTAGCAAACCATTGGGAGGATCAGCACAGAAGAGAGGGTGGCTCTCTCACCTCCACAGGGACACCACACAGGCTAAAACACACACACGCACACACACGCACACACACACTCACACAGGGACAGAACACAGCCCAGAAGCCCAGGACACAGGCCAAGGGCTGATGAGTGTCCCTGTTCACAGTGACCAGTGCCCATGTGCCCCCAATGACCGCCACCCAATGCCTTTTTCAGTGGTGCCTTCTCTTCTGTGTCCCTGGGTTCATGCGGGGCAGGAACACGTGGGCATGGGCACTGTGTTCACACTCGGCTCCTGCTCCCTGCAGGTCCTGGATCCC
>NW_006285051.1:0-688 GCF_000327345.1 Myotis davidii | reverse complement strand
TTTTATTTTAGAGTATTTCCAGATTTACAGAAATATTATGAATAAAAACCATGTACATATACCCACTTTCCCTTATTACTAATATTTCACTACTGTATGGGGCAAATGTAACATGAAGTGAATCATGAGTGAAACAGGTAGAGTGAAAGCTCACTTCTCTAGTATCTCCAATATCCTACAAGGCTGTTCTAGACCAAGGTGTTAGCGGATAAACTGTGCCAGTGTGGCATAAAAATTCACACCTTGAGCTGACCATCCTCTCCATAGTTTAACAATATTCAATATCCTACCATCTTAAAAGGAAATCAAGTTCATTATAATACTCCGCCAGAACTAACACAACACTGTGTTCCTGTGCCTATTCCCTCCAGACATTTGATTGCCATGGTCGGGGTCGGGGGTTGATGCCTGGCCTGCGCTATGGCCTTCCCGCCCTCGATTGCCATGGTAGGGGTCTGTGGTTGATGTATGGCCTGCGCTCCGGCCCTCCCGCCCTTGATCACCATGGTCGGGGTGCGAAGTTGCCCCTTGAAAACCATGGTCGGGGTCCGGAGTTGCAGGCTGGCTTGCGCTGCAGCCCTCCCGCCCTCGCAACACACGGGCGAGGGAAGGGGTAGAATTTGAAAAAGTAATTCTGACCTAATCCACTTCGTTTTCCAGTTGAAAAACTGACTTCTAATTCCCTTTA
>NW_006285050.1:0-247 GCF_000327345.1 Myotis davidii | reverse complement strand
GAGCTTACTGGGTCCCAGCTTTTCTTTTCTCTTACTGGGAGGGTGACTAGATCCATGGCTTCCACTTCTCCCTCCTTCTTCTATCTAAGGGTTCTTAGTGCCAACCAGTGCCACGTTATGGTCTTTTCGGACACGAACCATGAGCAGTTCTTAGAAGACCCTCCTTCAGCTGTTTGCAATGTTTCCTTCCCTGAACACTATTCATACTGTGATTCTCCAGGCCAGTGCTGGCTGCTCGCTTCTGCAG
>NW_006285049.1:8012597-8029105 GCF_000327345.1 Myotis davidii | reverse complement strand
GTAAGAGGAAATGTGACTATTGTTAACCTGGCCTGCTGGGAGCTGTGCTCTCCTGCAGAGTGGTTCACACATGCTGTCAGTCTTAGCTGTAACATTTTGAAAAGCTCTCAGCACTGGCTTCTAGTCGTTCCAGTTGTAACATTCTAAAGAGGGGCTGGTGTTAGAATCAAAATGAGCAGTTTTCCCTGTGATGGTATACACATCACTAAGATGTTAGGAGTAGCTGAGAAATATTATGTCTCTGGGAAGGAGCCCAAACCATGAGAACTCTTAAACAGGCCTATCGAGGGAAATTCTCTAGGCCAACTATTATACCTGGGAGTTCCCACACAGGTAGGATAACAAGAAGAAATCTTCACATTTAACCCCATACGGTAGTTAGTATTCTTGTTCTGATCTAATGTGTCAATAATTTTTTCCTTAATTTCCCAAATCGTCATTTATCATTTCTTCCTTCAGCTGGCACTCCTGAAACAGGATCCAGACCAGGTGAGAATGAGTACCTCACAGTTGGGGTTTACTGTTAATTAGGACTCTCCACAAGCTCCCATTTTGGAGGTGTTCTTTCCTGCAGAAATGTTTGTATTTACTCAGTATTTTCTTTGATTTAACATAGTAGTAATAAACTGTCAATGCCTGCTCATGCTGTAACTGCCTTATGAATGGCTATTTTAACCCCATACTGTAGTTAGTATTCTTGTTCTGATCTAATATGTCAATAATTTTTTCCTTAATTTCCCAAATCATCATTTATCATTTCTTCCTTCAGCTGGCACTCCTGAAACAGGATCCAGACCAGGTGAGAATGAGTACCTCACAGTTGGGGTTTACTGTTAATTAGGACTCTCCACAAGCTCCCATTTTGGAGGTGTTCTTTCCTGCAGAAATGTTTGTATTTACTCAGTATTTTCTTTGATTTAACATAGTAGTAATAAACTGTCAATGCCTGCTACTGTCAATGCCTGGCATGCCTCACAGCTATAACTGCCTTATGAATGGCTATTTGTGAAATCCCTGTAAGAGGTTTCCTCTTTGATGGCATATGCATCACTAAGATGATAGAAGACCCAAGAAATATTTGATATGTGGGTAGAAGAGAAAGCAATGTGAACTCTTAAGCCTGTGCTACATATAGGTCCGCTTGCTTAAAAGTGCAATGAGGATAGTCAGTATTTTTTGGCACCTTCAAATAGTTTTCTGGTTTTCCTCTCACATTAGGCGCCACTGCATTGCCACCAGGCCAAGCAACTGGGAGTGTGACAGGTGAGCCTCGGAGAAACCCAGCTTTCTTCTTCATTTTAAGTGAGTGGAATGTCTATAGAGCGTGCCTTACATTGGAGATATTGCAGTTCTTACTACTTTCTTAGTTGTATGGAGTATAGGAAAGGTATATTACTGTCAACTCATCAGGATAAAGTGAAATGCCCTTTGATATAACAAAGATACACTTAGATTACTTCTATAGGCAGCTCTTTAGGAGCTGTATAGGAGACCAAGAATCCCCATTGGAGATCTCAGAACTTTTGTGTTTCAGGCACCACTGGGCCCGCTTTTGGCACAACTGTTGCACCTGGCAGTTCCAACACAGGTAAGTCAACAAGGTGGCAGGGAATCTTTCAGATGAGATTCCTCTTCTATTGTTATCCTGTGTAGCAGAACTACCTTACCTTTCTGTGGTCCTTAAATAATTTTCAATGATGACTATTCTCTTTTCCTCTTTATTGGGGGCCAGGACTTCTGTAGAAGATGGTGGAATAACAAGAGGTGTTTTTTCCCTTCTCTTAGAAGCCACAACTTCCACAGGAGGCAGTAAGGCTACGCAGGGAAGGTTGCCAGGAGGTAAGCTTCTTAGTCCAAAGCCTAGGGCTATCTATCGTCCTTTGTCTATTTGGCCTGCTGCAGTGAACAAATGAATAAGGAGTGTGAAGGGGGAACCTGCATTGTCTCTGAAGCCATATTTTGTGATGTCAACCTGACAATTATTTTGCTTGGGAACTCCAAACCCTCAGATGTCTCCGCCAGTCTGTCCTCAGTGTTCTCGCTTACATAGATGTTCTTCTCCGCCACCCCACCCCTCCTGAAAAAAAATGATATAAATGTATATTTCCTATATCTCTCCCCCCATTACTTCCAATGCTCCTTACCCCAGTAGCTTGCCAATTTCTATCCCCTCTCTGATTTACTTATACATAATATTTATTGTTTGTTTTTTATCTCCCCATCTAGAGAGCTAAAGGCAACTTGCTTATCAAAATGCTCTTACGTTATATAAAAAATTATTACTTATAAAGATTAAATCCGTACTGTATTTTCTCCCTTACACACCTCTGGCACACCAGGTGCATTTGTCCCTGAAAATGAAATAGGTAAGGGGCATTTAAAAACCTGCTGTGACATTTAATTACCACATAGTGACAGGGAAACCTGGGAAATAACATACTGTGAAGTTGCTCATTTTTTACTTTCTTCAGAGAAGAGTATCTTCAGGAAAGGGCTTCCAGTGTTTTAGGGCCACTTTGGTGCTGCCAAGATGAACTGTGGAGGAAATACTCTGTTGTTCCATTTCCATTTTGCATTTTAGGTACCACTGAAGAGTTTTCTGGAACAACTGTTACATCTGGAGGCTTTAACACAGGTAGGTTAACAAGAAGGAAATACCCCTTATTTAACCTCTCTTTGGGGGCTGCTATAATGAAATACTATTGCAGTATCCCTTCCTAGTATTCCAAGTTACCAGACTGTATCATCTTACCTTGTTGCAGGTACCACTAGGGTAACTTCTGGCACTCCACTTGAACCTGGGAGTTCAAACACAGGTGAGCCAGCAGCTGGGGAGAATTGCCCACCGTACTGTCATTGAGAAAATTATACCCTTAACTTTCGTCAAAATGCTAAATGCTCTTTAGCTCATGTTTGTCTACCTTTCCTCTCTCTTAGAAGCTACAACACTCCCTAGAGGCAGTGGAACTACAGGAAGCAATACAGGTGAGCTCACAGGCATCCTAAGCTCTCCACTTTTCAATGACATCATAGCTAATACTTTAGAGCGCTAACTATTCGACATACACACGTCTCATTATTATTTCTTTTATCTCTCACTCCAAGCGATGAGGTAAGTACTATTCTTTTTACAGATGAAGACATCTGTGGCTCAGAGATATTAACCATCTTTCCCAAGGTCACACAGCAAATAAACAGCAGATTTCAACTCAGGCAGTCTTGCTCTAAAGGCCATCCTCTTAACCATGATACTATACTACCATTATACAATATCACTAGATTTCCTTATTATATGTCTAAATTTTTCTAGAACATTAAAATTTCTACAGCATCAATACATTACCCAAATAAAAATTCAACAGGCCATCAATCCTGCTTCATTTCTTTTCCTAGGAGAATCTAGTAGCCAGGTCACTGGTATTCAATTGGTAAAGGAAAATACCTTTGTCTATTGAACATTGACCCCAAAGAAAGGAAAATTATCTTTGAGACTCCCCAATACCACCCCACGTTATACTCTCCCTCCAACAAATTTATATTCAGAATGCAACATTAGGAAATGCATAAAATCACTCTGGAACAAGCTATTCCTGAAAGTGGTCTTTTTATATAATAAAGAATTTTGTAATTTCCGAATTCTATTCTAAAATATAATCTTATGGGAATGAAATCACACAATGTTGTCATTCAATTTTGCTTTTAGGTTCTACTGGAGTGGCTCCTGGCAGTACCATCTCATCTGGAAGTTCCAACACAGGTGAATCAATGAGGAAACATGTACTATAATTTCTTTCTTGGGCTAGCTCTAAAGCAACACCACATGATACCTTTTTATTATAGGTTTCCACTAGCCCTCACTACTCCCTTTCACTCTCAGAAGCTACAGTTTCCATAGAAGGAAGCCTAACCAATGAAAGTAGAATTGGCAACTCTTGGGTTCCTGCTAATTCATAGTCTGCCTTTGCCTCTTCATGGGGATATTTGTTAAAGGAAGCTTATACTTATGAAAACCATATTATTTCTTTTGGACAAACCTTATACTATAATTCTTAAAAGAGATGCCCAGAAAGGTTTCTCCTTGTGACATTCAAGCTATTACCCTGGTGTCAGATGGAGGCCATATATGTCCATATGGTTCTCTTTAGAGAAACAGAGATGATGGAAGTACCTTTGGAAGTTTAGGTCTATTGAATTTTGGATTTCAGATAGTATGAATTTCTTCGTTGAGTATAATTAAATACATTTACACAAATGTTTCTATTTCTTGTTATTAGGAGCCACCACTGGCACATCTGAGAGGTCAAGTCCTGGAAGTAAAACAGGTAAACATGAGAAAGGCCCAGAAATCTTTGATAGTTAATCCTAGGGAAGCAATTTATCAAGACTGAACTATAAGCGTATGTATTTATTGTGGCCCTGAATTAAAAAATGGAGAATGCACCTCATTTTGGCAGGATAACCCAAAGAAGGGTCTTCTACTTTTGAGTTACAGTTTTGTTGTTGGTTATGCTCTTCTCAGGATGGTCAATATATCACCATTTGCATTTTCTTTTTCTTTCTTCTACTTTAGGAACCACTGGTGTAGTCTCTGGTACAACAGTTGCACCTGGAAGTTCCAACACAGGTAAATCAATAATCAAATAGGGAATATAAGGACCTTCAGTGAGGAGGTACCCTTTCCGTCTCCGCCCCATCATCTCCTCCACCCAAATACACACATTCCCTTCCATATCCTGGAGATACCACCAAACTTTTCTCAGTTATGGGACTTACTCTTCTCCTTTCTTTCTTTCACTTAGGGGCCACAACTTCTTTGGAAAGTGGTGGAACCACTGAGGGTGAAATGAAAATAGGTAAGCACTAGAAATCAGATAATTATTTTTCTCTTCATCTTAAAGTAAATTACATTGGCTATAATAAACTTAGTGGAAATACTACTCTACCTAAATCTCTCTTCAAGCACAAATTCTCAGTATGTTAGTACTTTATCCCATGTAAATTGCCCTTTTCTTTGTATATCTGTAGTAAAATGGCATAATAGAAATTATGGCGTCACTTAAGGCAAGAAAGTGCTGATGTAGTACTCTTAGTTCATTAAGAAACCCAAATTTATTCAAAATTAAATCCTACTTTTAAGCCAAAGGGAATTTACAAATAGATTCTTTCCTCTTGTGATTTCAGTTACCACTGAGGTCTCTACTGGCACAACAACTGCACCTGGGAGTTCCAACGCAAGTGAGTGATGAAAAAGTTGAAGAGGCATATGATCTTTAGAGACCTGGTGTCTGCCATAGGAATTGTACATAACGTAATACTGTTACAGATTTTTTTTTTTTAATTTCTGTATCCCATGCCACTCTCTCCTATTTCTTCTCAGAGACTACAACTTCTACAGAAGTTGAAACTACCACTGGAGTTGGAATGGTAACTGGTAAGTGGTTTGCTCTTTCAGCTTTTTGGTACTCAATAATTTTCTGTTCGAGTTTGTGGTAGATGATAAATGAGTGAGAAGATGGCTGAGATAGGGTTTTGTATTCTATTTGAAGAAACAATATGTCAGATCAATAACACTTGGACCTTGTTGTCAGACTTATTTTTTTCCATACACCAGCCTTTTAGATGTGAGTTTATGAAGCCGAAAATGATGTATTACTTTCAATCTTTTATTTATCTTGCCTTTGCAGGTACTACTACAGGGTCTGCTGGAGTTTCCAGGGGCCCAGGGAATTCTAGTCCTGGTTAGTAGATATGTTTAATTCATACTTCTTGGGCTTTTCTTGCCTAGGTTAGCGCCCTGATTTTTCCTAGAGAGCATCCTATATATGTAATTCTCTAGACACATTATTTTATTTTTTTTACTTTATTCTTTTTTGGGGGACTGGGGGTAAGGAATTCTACAACAATATTTGTAATAGTTATCAGTATCCAAGAAGGTAATAGAGATCACTACAATAGATGTTAGTAAATTTGTAAATTAAGGCCTCGATTGAGATGCCTTATCCTTGATCACAAGTTTAGAAGCAATTAAATTTTTTTTAAAAAAATTTGTTTGTTTCCTTCCATTGGAGAACAAGAGAAATAAGTCACTGGAAGAAAATCATGTGACTATAAGACAAACATTCCCTAATTTAGTAATTAGATTCTAGATCTAGAGAAATAAAATGTATGAGGAAATTAAGACTTTTACTTCCGTTTTGTGGGTTTTTTTTGACATGCAAGCATTAGAAAGTGCATTGAACAATATGCGTGGCTTAATATTTGGTGCAAGAAAAATTGTTAAACTGCTCTCTATTACTTAAGAGAAACAGGAACACTTGTCAATATCACACTCTTCTTAGGGCAAGAAAACCTTTGTAAGGCTCCTCCTTCCCTTTTATTACAGGTGCCACTGGGATAGCCTCTAGAATCTAATTACTAAATTAGAGGAGTAGAGGTTAAAATTCAGCCCATGTCCCTATAACAAGGTGTAAATCCATGAGGCCTCATCTGCCCAAAGGGATGTTTATTGTAATTCACAGAGACTGACTGAAAAAAAGTTTACATGCTAAACATTCTTCTCCCTTAACACCCACGTGTTTCAGTTATCCAATATTTATCCCTTTGAATGAGTATCCAACTTGAACTTTAAAAGAAAAATTGTTCCAGGTGGACTTAAATAGGCAAGAAATACTTTATATAAGACTAGAGGCCTGATGCATGAAGATTCATGCAGAAATGGGCCTTCCTTTCCCTGGCCGCCGGCACCGCCTTTGCTCTGGCCCAAGCCGCCTTTCTGCCTTCCCACGCTGTCCAGAGGCTTGGAGCAGTTGGGATGGTGCAGAAAGCCTGCATCCACTTGGGGCCTGTGTATGCAAATTAACCCACCATCTTTGTTGGGTTAATTTGCATACTCACTCCTGATTGGCTCGTGGGTGGTGCAGAGATATGGTCAATTTGAATATTTCTCTTTTATTAGTGCAGATTATTGCAATAGGAGTCAAGACCACTGCAATAAGGGTGATATTTTGAACTCAACTCTGCTGAAACAAAAGGCAGGAGAGTTTTTTAAGTGCTGGGGTGAAATGGTGGAAAAGTACTGGAGGGCAGGCCATTAGGGGAGAGGTTGGTCTAAATGATTAGGCCATGGATGGTTGCGAATTGGTACTTACAGAATGAAAGTAGGCTCCTACCTTCCCACAGAGACAGGGAGATAAGGGTGCTATTATTCTTGATGTTTACATGTCAAGGGGATGGCTCTCAGGTCTTTGAAAAAGATTCCAGGATTTTAAAACTGTCCAGAGCTGAAGAAATATTTGCATCTCAGAGAAATAACTTATAATTGCAAGTTTTTAAAAAATAAAGGCTCCAAGAAAAGGGAGTTCAGGGACCTGTAGTCAGGAAGAAGCATGCCTGAAGTTTAATCAGGCTGAGGGAAATGTTAAGGCCATCTTAATAAACAGAGATGTTTTCTCATTTTCTCTCACTCTACTATAACTTCTGTACCCCTAACACTGTTATAGGATAACCAAGAAACCAAGTTATAGGAAATAAAACAGTGAAGTGTGGAAAAAGTTTTTGTCACTTAGAGAAGGAAATTCAAAAGTGAAATTTACCAGGATCATAGGAAAATATTCATTTCTGTGAGCAAGGAGCTGCTAAGATAGAAACCTCTTATGGTTCAATTGCAGGAGCCTTAGTATATGCATGAGAACATGCCAAGTGCTTTGAGACTTTGTTCCATGTAGAGGTGTCTTGGGACATGCTCTTTTGAGACCAGAAAAAGCTCATTGCTCTTTTGCTGCTCATGTTAGGTACTTCCCAGGAAGCATCTGAAACGACCATTGCTTCTGGAATTTCTACCAGGGGTAAGCCAAATAATAATAAACAAACTTTGCTTGGTGGCATCTCAAAAGACAGGATAGGTTACCAGAAGTTAAACTCTATCTTCTCCCGTCCACTGTATGCACCATGGTTGTCCCTCTTTAATGGTCACTGCTTCCACAAGAGTCAAGGAAACCTCTGGAACTGGAATGTAACCATATAAATGCTGGCAATACATACTCGTTGCTGAGCAGTGTGCCTGTGATTACATATAAGGAGCTGAGTTTTGGGGAGAGGCGTGGTGGAAAAGGAAAAGGAGAGAGGCCAGGAAGTTATGCTGAATTTCCTTTTGGAATTTGACTTCGAAGCTCAACTAGGTGTGTGTTTTTTTCTAGGATGTTTTTGGTTAGGCTTTCACCAGAACTCCTCTCCTGAAGACATAATTATAAAGCTCTTAGTTTGAAACCTCTGAGTATGAGATTATGAAATATGCTATTCCTGTCAAATGGAATAAGAAAATGAAAATAAATCAGGTCAGCATGGGAGAAATCCTAATTTCCTTATTATTTGGGGGAGATTATTATGGGCACCAAAACTACCTTTACAGTATATTTAATGCTAACCCATAAACATGTACAGCAATTATGGTTTCAGGGGTCTAAGGAGTGGAGAGTGTTAATACCTATCTATTCGTTGGTACTATTGAGTGAAGGGATCACAAAGGATCTGATTGAGTTTAATATTGGCTAAAGTGAGAAGGGAATTCTACCAAATAGCCCTTGAGAAGACAGAGGCATGAAATAGCATGAGTGAATTCAGGAGTCAACCAGATATTGGTGATGACTGTGTGAAGTTCAGGGAAGAAATGGTATCGAAAAGGTAAGTAGAGGAAAGTTCATGAAGGACCTTATTTCCAAACTTAAACAAGACTTTAATCCAGTGGTTCTCAACCTTGGCTGCACATTAGAATCATCTGGGAATCTTTTTAAAATCCTGATTTCTGGGCCTCATTAGATGAGAACCACTGCTTTAATCTTTACACTAACTGGGATCTTTATTAGACTTTTATTAAGAGAATAATATGATCAGATAGGTGTTTTAGAGAAATTACCCTGATAACAAGGTGGAGATTAGCAGATTGTTCTTTATGTTTTTTTCTTATGAATATCTTCAATGAACTCTTGGAATTCTCGTTCAGGGAAGATTTTTTTCTGCTGTATTTATGCCCCATAGATCATTACTCTCTCCTGCTGCTGGTTCCTGTTAACCTGCCAAACTTTTTTAGTTTGGGATTAGCGTCACCTCCCTCAGTAAAGAGAGACATTTGATCTCCCAAACTCCCACATGTTTGATTTTCTTTCTGTTTTTCTGTACCTATTATTTGTTAGCATCTCTCTACCTAAACATGCAGAAATTTTAAGTTCCTCTCAAATATTCTCTTGCTTCTAGGCCAGACATTTTACTTGGTAGGTAGAATAAAAGTATTAATCTGATTATTAATTGTTTGAAAATAGAATTTTAATTTATCAGGCAATTGTTGGGTTGACTAAAATATGTGATGTGCAAAGCCTCAGAAAGAAACATATGACCAGTTTAAAATATTTGGTTAGGGTAGAGATAGAGCAAGACTGAAGTAGTTCAAGAAGACAAAAAGAAGATAAAAGTTTTTAAAGGATTAAATAAGTTGGTAATTATAAATACATTTCTCAGATATATGAATTATTCTTTTTCTATTTTTTATTAAAAATATTTTTATTGATTTCAGAGAGGAATGGAGGGGGGGAGAGAGATAGAAACATCAATGATGAGAGAGAACCATTGATTAGCTGCCTCCTGCACACCCGCTACGGGGGATTGGTCCACAACTTGGGCATGTGCCCTTGACCAGAATCGAACCTGCAATTCTTCAGTCTTCAGGCCAATGCTCTATCCACTGAGCCAAGCCGGCTAGGGCTTCTTTTTCTTTTTGATTATGTATTTTATTGTCGTATTCATCAGAATTGTCTCCCAAGAAAATTTTAAAGAGAAGTTTACCTTGATGGCTATCATTTCTCCTTTAGATTCTCATATGCCTGCCATTAAAATTGGAGATCCAAAGGGAATACTCTCTAATGGTGGAATTTCAAATGCCTAGAGGAGCAGAAAGGGAAAATAGACAGGAATGTGTCTGTTTGTACGGCTAGCAAGGGAGCCAATTACTTTCAGTAATAAGATAACTCTACTTACCCGGAAACTATTCTAAGGACTTTAGGGACTAATCTGAGCTGTCTGTTTTTACACAGGCTGTCCAGCACCACTTCCACCACCTCCAGGTAAGAATACCTGCACTTGAAGAGCAATCATTCTGCATTGATGTTTAGATGAGAAACTGGTATTAAGGGCAAAATAATACAATCTGTTTTGTGCATATTGAGTTTAAGGTTCTTACAGATTGGCCAGCATGCTATTTATTAGATTGAATGAGATCTGGGTCCATCTCACACATGATGTCTGGACTGGAGCTAGAAATTTGAGAGTTATCTACTTAACGTTATAGTGGACACTGTGGAGAGAGCGGAGGTACCAGGGGAAAGACGAGAGAAAGAGCTGATAGAGGAATTTCAGAGTGTTGAATCTGAAAGAATATTTTCAAGATGAGAGTTACAAGTGTTAGCTATTGCAGGGAACTTAAAAATCTGGGAAGGCCCTTGAAACTGGTCATTATAAAGTCTAAATTTCCCCTAAGAGAAATTTAGAATTCTCATTTCCTGGGGTTTCTAAAAATAGGAAATATATGCTTTTTCAGGACAATTTGTTCAAAGTAGGTGGATATGATTATTTCCACTTAAAGGCACTGTAATCCTCCATAATTCTGTGTCTCTGAAATCGTAGTGCTAATTACACTATTGGCCACCTGGTGGTTATCTACAAGTAACAGATGGTTATATTTTGCCAAATTTAATTAGCGTTTATCATTTCATGTTAACAGTTTGCCATGGTCCACTGGGAGAAGAGAAATCAGTAAGTACATAGTTCTTCTTCACTTTAATCCAAATTTGCTGTCACTCCTGTATTGGAGTAAAAGTCTAAACCTGGTTTGTTTCTGTAGCCTGGAGACACATGGACTGCTAATTGCCACAGATGCACCTGTACCAATGCTAATACGGTGGACTGTAAACCCAAGGAGTGCCCTTCTCCCCCCACATGCAAAACTGAAGAGAGGCTTGTAAAGTTCAAGGATAATGATACCTGCTGTGAAATTGGATACTGTGGTGTGTATTCATAAACCATTATTTGAATTGCATTGAATAGTTGTTTACTTACCGATCCAAGAGATATTTATTGGGCTGCCAAATGATCATTACTGTGCAGGATAGGTGTGATAAATAAAACAGAATCAGTAGTTGCCCTCTTAAAATTTACTATCTTTGTAATGGGGAAACCCCGAATTAACAGCTATGAACATAATCAGTAGATTAAAGAGTTATGATGATGTTATGGGAAGACCATTATGATTGGTTGATAAATTCTATCCCATTTACAATTTCTGTTTTATAAATAAAAATAATTATGTTTACTTTAGGATAAAATAATATATTTGTTTTTCAGAACCAAGAACATGTTTATTTAACGATACCAACTATGAGGTAAGGTCGTTTTTTACTTTATCCTATTTTTATCAATATAATTATGAACAAATGCAGCCTTTTTCAGCTTATGACATGAAAATTTCATAGTCAACTGTGGGGAGGAATTTTTTCCCCTATCTTCAACTTTGAAAATGAATGTCAAATGTAACACTCAGCATGGCTCCCTTCAAAGGGAGAAAATATCCTTGGTCATTAACTACCTAGCATCAGAGCTTCTGAATAATATTTCCCAGAGGGCTTGCCAGATGGAGAAGACACACTCTGTAACATTCTAATCAATGAACAGAGTTAAACTGTAATTATAACCAGCAAGATCAGATGGCCAAACTGTCACAAATCAAATAAGAAAGCCCCAAAGACTAGAACCCCGTTATGTGAATATAGCCGTACAGGGGTGGGTTTTGACAACTGATTTGGCGTTTTGGAAAGTAATTTAACATCTTAGAAAAAGTACCAGGAAGCCATAAAAACCAGATGATTCTCAAAACGACTTTAATACATTTTAACTGATGATACTAAATATTAAAAAATCTGAAATAAAGTATATGTGGTATGGTAGGAAATACACAGAAGCAAAGCCCATGAGAGTTTTAATTTGGTAACTTATTTATCACACTCAGTTTTTAGTTTCTTAATTTTTAGTTTCCAAAGGTGACCTGACTTGAGAATTTATGATAGTCTTTAAACATAAAATATGATGATGTTTAAAGAACAAAGAAAACATTTGACC
This sequence comes from Myotis davidii, assembly GCF_000327345.1. Taxonomy (NCBI): domain Eukaryota; kingdom Metazoa; phylum Chordata; class Mammalia; order Chiroptera; family Vespertilionidae; genus Myotis; species Myotis davidii. The sequence goes on along the minus strand of NW_006285049.1, from coordinate 8,016,946 downwards.
TCTATGCATTTATATGCAAAACAATTGAAATAATAAAATTTTAGTCCACCAGAAAGTTTATTTTGTAGTTTTAGGCCTTGAAAGAAATGCAATTTCCCAAACTGGTGTTTGAATTTTGAACATAAATTAATTATAAAGCAATCTAGAGAGCTTTAAAAGTATATGACCTGAACCTGTAGACGTTCGTTAACCAGTGTCATCCCAATAAATTCAATAAAAAGAAAATAGTATAGAAACACAAGCAAAGACAGAAGATGTTACTTGTCATTTGTGATAAACCCATTTTATGCCCTTCCCCTCTATTTGGATTTTCGATTTGTTTCCTCTTAAACTTAGAGCATAAAAACCGGTCAATTGACTGCTACAAATAAAATAACCTTTCTTGAAAACACTTAAAAACTACAACAGAGTAACTGTATGCAGATCTTAATTTGAGAACCTTGACACATTCTGTGCTATCAATGATTAACTTTGATGGAAGTAGAAGGCTTTCAATCCACCTTTTCTTAAATATTAACCTAATGTCTGAACGTGGCTCTGGAAATTCACTAACCATCATGAATTTTGATTTTTTTTAATACAGGTTTTATTATCAACAGCAAAAAGAAATCAAGGTGACTAATTACTTTGTTTTCTCCCCATTCCCACTCCCCCCCAGATTGGTGCTTTCTTTGATGACCCCAACAACCCATGCGTCTCCTACTTCTGCGACACAACTGGGTTCCGTGCAGTGGTCGAGAACTGCCCCAAGCAGACCTGGTGTGCAGAAGTAAGTCACCTTCTCAAGTAGCACAACAACAAGGTTCACTTCTCATGTTCAATACAAACACAACCTGTCTTCTTTCTCATTTGGAAAAATTTATATCTGGCCAATAGATCTCTTATAGACTTCATTCCAGATTTCTCATTCACCTTTTATTATCATGTATATTTTTCATATCAAAGATATATTTGCAGGCTCTCTAAAATTTAATCTAGTGCTATTCTAGAAGAAGTTAGTTTTTGTGGAAAGCATGTTGTTATTTTTAAGCAAACAAAAAAAAACACCTAGTTTGTTATCAAGGTTTATAGAGTCAAGCTAATAATTTTCTACAAAAATACAAAAACTTCATGTAACTCCATATGTCTACTGTTCAGAGTTTTCTTAGTGCCACAATCTTTATTTTTATGGTGCTCAAATGTGGTGAGGATTTTGAATTAATAAATACTTAAATGTAAGTTATTAAGAAAGGTTTAAGCTTATTTTTCTTTGAAGATATAATTAATAATATAGTTCAAAGCTTTATTTTAGAACTTTAATATTGGACTTCCACATTTATTGCATTTTTATCCTGAGACATTGATAAGTTTAAGAGAATAATAATGTGTGAGGTAAAAATTCCTGCCTGTGAGAAACTTACAGTGTCTGATAGTAATATCACTGTTAAAGTATTTTTCAATTACAATAAGTAAGAGGTGTTTTTTTATTCCTTTGCATTTTATTTTAAAGAAAATTTCATTTAAGTATTGTTTTTCCCTTTCAACCCACTGTTGCAAAAATTAGTGTAAATACTGTCTCATTTTTATTACTACTGTCTCCCATCCGTGCTCCCTGAAACTGAGCCTGAGGTGTTCATCGGTTCCATTTTCCCCCCTTGAAATAATATTTCAATAAGTTAAAAAATGTTATATTATTTATAGAAAATGTCAGTCTTTTTTCTTTTTCTCTTACCCATATAGGCGGACCGAGTCTATGATTCAAAAAAATGTTGCTATAAATGTAAGTAAAATTAAGCTCCACATGTAGAGGCAATATAAACTGTTGAAAAAATTTAGCTTCTTTAAACAAAATGGCAGATCATTAAAAGAAAGTCTCGTGTTTTTAACACAATAGGTATTCTAATCTATATGCATAAACTGACAATGGATATTTGCACATAATATACGATAGTTACTTATTTGTGTTGGTTGTAACAAAACTAGTTAGGTTTACAAGGAAAAAATAATTTTCATGGAAAGAAATTTAGCTTGCTCTCATCTAACATCAGCTGGTTATGTTGTAAATTGATATATTAAATCATAAGAATGATCAGCAATGAGAAAATAAATAGATAACAAAAATAACCATGCCCCTCTGTCTTCCTTTCCCTCCCCCTTTTCTTTACTCCTTCCTTCTCCCCTTCCTCCTCTTCCTTCTTTCCTCTTCTCCTTCTATGGTAGGAATAATAGCAAAACAATAAGATAACATTTATTGAGTATGAGACAGTCATTTCTGCTGAGTGCTGACAGATAATCTCGTCAGTAAAATTATCAAGTATTTATTATTATACTCTAATTATGGTTAAGAAAGCTGAGACTTAGCAATTGTTAATGTTAAATCTTTCTGACTCTCGGATCCATTCTTTTTTTTTTAGGTAATACTAATTGCAGATCTTCACTCGTCAATGTGACTGTTAAGTACAATGGTTGCAGGAAAAGACTTGAGATGGCAAGATGCGTAGGGGAATGCAAACAAACCATCAAGTGAGTTTTTCTTGGAACATGTACTGTATGTTAATTTTGTAATATTTTTAAGGCATGAAACTTTTAAAACAGTATATAGGAAAAACATTTGAGATTTTTTATTGGTTGTTAGAGATAGAGGAGAGGGAGAGATAGAAACATTGATGTGAGAGTGAAACATTGATTGGCTACCTCCTGCATAACCCCTACCTGGGACTGAGCCCACAACCTGGGGGCATGTGCCCTGACCAGGAAGTGAACTGACAATCTTTGGTGCATGGGATGACACCCAACCAACTGAGCCACACTGGCCTGGGCCATGAAAAACTTTTATATGCTAGCTAATGATCAGAACCTTAATGTTTAAAATATTAGAATATGAGAATCCTAATAAGTGATGAATCATTTTGAAGTAGCTTTCTCTATATATCATATCTAATACATTTATGGCAAATGTATTTATTTTCATACAGTGATTACAGAGAGTACTTAAGCAATTACTCTTGCTGAAAGTGTATTTTTAAACTGTCACATGCATTTTAGATATAACATTTTACATTTTTTCCTTTATGTACACTTACACATGTAAATTAATTTATGAAGAATAATGATTGGGTGTTAAACTGCATATTTTAAAATCATTTTTATTTATTTTTTTGCAGCATAATGCTCTAATTATGAGATTATAAATCTCCATTTTGAATTTATTTTCCTCCTTTTTTTTTTAATCTTACTACCACTTATCACTGATCTACATCAAAAACGTATAGGAATACAAGGTGTAGGGGAAAAAATAAATTGGTTGGGAGGCTTGGTAAATCACTTAGACAATTAGTAGTTGAGCATTGATGTCAATTTATTTCCAAAGACACTCCAAAAATATTAATTACTGGATATTTTATTTTTTAGGTACAATTATGATATCTTTCAGTTGGAAAATTCCTGCCTTTGCTGCCGAGAAGAAAACTATGAGTTCAGAGACATCATTCTTGACTGTCCTGGTGGCAAAACCTTGTCTTACAGATACAGGCACATCACAGCATGTTCTTGCTCAGACAAGTGCTATCAATCTTCATCCTCAATGAGCAAGTAATGTTAACATTACCTTTCCAGTTGTAAAAGGCGGGTATTTATTTTATAAGTGAACAAAAATCAGCACTCACTTGTGAGAATAATGAAACACTGTATCTCTATCCAAAAGTGAATTCTCATTATGAGGCATTTTGTTCTTTTGTTGACTGAATCTGGAAAAATAAATACAATTTTGCAAGCAATTCATGAGTACATGTCTTTATTTTATAGCAATAAGAATTCTTTTTATTTTAATATGCTTTATTTCTCAAGATAAGTTCTTTGGGGATCTTTAATTGCAGTGCTTATCTGTGAATAGGTGGCTCTAGTCAAAGGAATTCTAAGGATAAACTGAGTCATCTCGTGGCTGGTCAATAAGCTCATGTTCTACACTCCACCTGATGAGGCCATTATCCTGTTTTGTTCTTTCCCTTTGGTTAAACTTACTGAAAATGTAGTCTTTGTTCTCTTTCCTCACTTCTCTATGCTAGTTACATCACCTCTTTCAATTCTACTACAACTCCCTCTACTTCGGACACCAGTGGACTCCTTAAAATTCTTCCCATAGGGGCTGATATCACTTCCACTCTTCCTCGAATCTCTTTTATATATATACTAGAGGCCGGTGCACAAAAATTTGTACACTTGCGGGGGAGGGTGAGGGGTGGGGCCAGACCCCTCAGCCGACCTGCACCCTCTGTCATGTTCCTGGACCCCGGCCACTCCTGGCCTAGGCACAGGCCTAAAGGCTTGGGGTGGCCCGGCTCCCGCGGCCCCATTTTATCAAGAGAACAAAG
>NW_006285049.1:8008741-8011578 GCF_000327345.1 Myotis davidii | reverse complement strand
GTCTGTATTTCCAATTTCCATTATAAGTTTTATCTACAGTGTATGAGCTGATATGTAATGAACAGGCCACATGTTAGACCTGAGAGACAATCAGCAATTGCCCATCCTTCTCTTTTTCACTCTTTTTTTAAAACTACAACTTTATTAAGATACTAGAGGCCTGATGCACAAAATTCATGCAAGAGTAGGCCTTCCTTCCCCTGGCTGCTGGTACCGGCTTCCCTCTGGCATCGGGACCCAGACTGGCTTCCCTCTGGCATGGCTTTGTCTGGTCTAATTAGCATATTACCCTTTTATTATTATAGATACTGACAAGATTGTTGAATATCTTATGCTGAAAATTGGACTAAGAATTCATTTTCTAAGTTAGACTGATTTAGAAAGGAGAAAATATTTACATAATAAAAGTGATGAAAATAATAAACACTCAGAAACATTTTGTTAAGGAGGCTGGATTTTACTCTAGTGTAAAGCAGCATCCAAGTCCATCCCAAATCTCAACTTTGATTAGTAATCAAACTCAGTGATGTGGATAATCAGACATGACAGAAGGAATTGATTCTTTGTCAGGGCAATACAACAGTTTACTTCCCAGTATTTTTCCTTAAATTTATATAATTTTTAATCTTCAAACAGAGACATTTAAAAGAATTAACCAAATATAGGAAAACGAGTCCTTTCTTTACAACATTCAGCTTTATAAAAGGACAGAAGACCAGCAAATGTACATTTGAAGGACTTTAAAACTATTTTACCTACTGCCTGGACAAGCTAAAAGATTCTCTAGAGCGAGAGTGTGGTAGGTTAATGTATTTCACACTGACCCAGCAAGTAATGTATGCAATATCACTGAGAACTTTGTCTATTGACATAGCAGGGCAAAGAGGACTTCCCCTGCGGTTTACACCTTCAGAACTTTTTCAATATTCTCTGAATCATTGATGTGTATTTCTGCAGAGGTTCTCTCTCCTCTTACCAGCAACTCATTTTGTTTAATTAAAAACGAACAGAACGTAGACACTAATAGTAAATTAGCAAGCACTAGTGGTGATTTATAATCCAGGGTCAAATTTAACCACAATAGTAGCAAAGAAAGAAAGTATATTTCTCATGTTAAGAGCAAAATTAGTAGGCAGTTCTCATAAATGACATGCAAATAGTTGAAGAATCAGTGTAAGCTATGTTAATGATTTCCCTCTCAATGTTATCTTTCCCACCATCTTTTATTCTTTCTAATGCAAATTTATTGACTTTTCTTTTTTGTGCATGCCCTTTCCTGAAGGGCTACTTTATGCTAGATATTTTTCTCTAGTCACAATATGTGAAGGATTAGACCAGTACTTTCTTCTTCAGTCTTTTTCTACCTATTTTCTAGTTACCCTGAATAATCATAGTGAAGCACTTACATTTTATTCAACATACCCTTCTATGTCATCTCTCTGTCATCACCATTTATTTTTTTTCTTTCTTACTTTGTCCATGTGAGGAATGCTAACTCACCTCCCATTGCCTGCTGGATCACAATCCCTTCTGATGAGAATGCACAAGTCCTGGAAAATAAAATTCTGTATATCTAAAGACCCTGCTCCATCTGGACATAGATGAGACATAGATCTGGACATAGATTAGGATTGGTGGTGAATACAACTAGCATTGATTGGATTCTCTTTCCTAGGAATTTGAATGTGGTTTACTGAGAGACTGTACAAATCAGCCGTAGACTGTGCAAAACATACCTAGAGGGGCAAAACTTGTGGTGGTCATAGGAATGAAAATTGCCTTGGGTGGTTTTGCTCAGTGGCTAGAGCGTCGCCCTATGGACTGAAGGGTCCAGGGTTCGATTTCAGTCAAGTACACATGCCTGGGTTGTGGGCTCGATCCCCAGTAGGGGGTGTGCAGGAGGCAGCTGATCAATGATTCTCTCTTATCCTTGTTTCTATCTCCCTCTCCCTTCCACTCTGAAATCAATAAAAATATATTTTTTTAAAGTGAATATAATTGGTACCAGCAAGCCAGTTACATGAAAAGGGAAATAATAGTAAAGAAGAAACTAAGAATCTTGAAGAAGAGAAGTGAGAATGAAACCCATCTTACCATTCTTTTAACATCCTATATAATAAAAGGCTAATATGCAAATCAACTGAATGGCAGAACAACTGGTTGCTATGACATGCACTGACCACCAGGAGACAGATACTCAATTCAGGAGCTGCCCCCTGGTGGTCAGTGCACTTCTGCAGGGGGAGCACCACTCAGCCAGAAGCTCAAGGCTGGCGAGTGCAGTGGTGGTGGCAGGAACCTCTCCTGCCTCCACGGCAGTGCTAAGGACCCCTGGGGGGATATCTGCCTCAAGAGCAGGCCTAAGCTGGCAGGTGGACATCCCCTGAGGGTCCCAGACTGCAAGAGGGCACGGCTGGGCTGAGGGACTCCCCCCTGCCCAGTGCACAAATGTCGTGCACCAGGCCTCTAGTTGTTTCTATAAATGATGACCTGTTAACTAATGTGTGACTGCAGCTAGCTTGTTTGCTTAAGAGTTTGAGGAACTAACTTCAAAAGAAGCAGACTCCATCCTTCAGATATTTGGCTCTGGGAGATTTGCTGACCTACACCCAGTTATCTGAACTGACTATTTTGGCTTTCATGTAGAACTCTCAAACCCCTCCTTTTTAAAAATTTTGCTTCCTCCTCCCTCCCTACAAAAACCCCTGTCTATGTCCAATTGTTAAGATGGTCTTTGTGATGATAGTGCCTCATCTTCTCAGACTTCCGACTCTTGTAGAAATTGATTTTTCCTCCCACCAGCCCAGCCGTGAGCAAACAACGGCCCGCGGGCCGGA
>NW_006285049.1:7998033-8008681 GCF_000327345.1 Myotis davidii | reverse complement strand
AAAAGACCGTACCCTTTTATGTAATGATGTTTACTTTGAATTTATATTAGTTCACACAAGCACTCCATCCATGCTTTTGTTCCAGCCCTCCGGTCCAGTTTAAGAACCCATTGTGGCCCTCGAGTCAAAATGTTTGCCCACCCCTGCACCAGTCCCTGTCTCTCTGTTATTGGCTCTGAGGCAACAGGCAGCCGAACCTGAGTATGGTAATAAGAAGAGTGCAAAAAAAGCAAAATTGAAAAACATATTGTTCTAGAGAAGGTCAGAGAGAGAACAAATAAGTAAATGTGCCATTCTTAAGAAGCCAAGCTGGTTCTTTTGTTTTGTTGTTTTGTTTTTCTGCAGACAGACAAAGAAAGATTGATTTTCTTCCATATTTTTTACTGACTTCCTTTTCAACTTGAGCTACTTGGACTGGTTTCTGTACTTCTTACCCAGAAGTTATTTTCATTTTAAATGTTTTTGTGGTAAGAACACTCTACATGAGATCTACCCTCTTACCAAATTGTTAAGTGTACAATACAGCATTGTTGACTATAGACACAATGTTGTACAGCGGATCTCCAGGACTTAATTCAACTTGCTTAACTGAAACTTTATGCCCATTGATTGGTTTTGATTAGCACGCCATGTTTCTATATTAACTCAACTCTACGCTTCTCGCTCCACAACCATGTCTCTCCCAGATCACCTCTCTTGTCCTTTCCTGTGGCAAAAGGTCCCCTGTGCTCAGATGCCTCAGATGTCCTGCACAGGCTTCTCCACACCCGACTAACCTTTCCTAGGTGTACTGCTACCTGTCTCCCCCATATTAGATGGGAAGCTTCTTAAGGATAGGATTATTACTATTATTTTTTGAGATTGTATCCCTGACACCTAATACTGTGTCAAGCACATAATTAGGTGTCTAGTAAATATTTATACAATAAATAAGTTAAAGAGTGGGTTTTATTTTATTGAAAAACAAAATGTTGAATACAGTGAGTAAACATAATAAAATGAGTAAATATAATAAAAAAAATTCCAACTGTATATTCCTTTAACATTATTTTCTTCTTATTCTTTTTTTCCCTCTTGCAGTTCTAGACTATACCCGTGTTTTCCAAATTTTAGTCTAGGTTCTTGCTTGGTTGCCTAATAATGAGACTGGCAAAAATTCAAATGTAGTGGGGCTACAGTAGGGGCTGCACATTTGCATTTTTAAGCATGATTGGGGACTCATGTTTTCAGATACTGTGACTTCAGAATGCTTCCACCATAGAAAAACCACTTTTCCAAAGAGCAAAGAACTTCTAATGACCAGGCCCCCCAAATCCTCTCTAGATCTCACCTTGCCAGTGCTGCTTTTCATCACCTGCCAATGTTACCTCTGTCCACGTATGGCTCTCCTCGTTCCAGGGGCTTGGAGGTTGCTCTGCTTTCACACTTATCCTAGCTTTCTAAACACCCCTCAGTCTTATTCTTTGGCTTTTCTTCTTAAATGTCAAGTGGATATTACTCAAAGCCTAAATACTGGTCCAACAAAGCAAAGGGAATTGAAAACAAAACAAAGTAGCTCAAGAGATAGCATGTTTCAGTCTCAGGTCAGGAAGGGGAGGCTGTGTGGTGATGTGGAAGCTGGACGGGAACCTCTGTTTCTCATAGACTCCGAGTTGGGATAAATCTCACGCAGCCCTCTACTCCAAACTCCGCCTGAGAGAATAGGTGGGTTGCCCAAAGTCATTGTTGGTTGGTGGCAGAGCCAGTCCTAAAACAGAAGTCACTGATAGTACAATCAAGTCCTCTTTCCATGGAACAAATAGATTTAAAAAAATATTTCATATTATTACTTTCCTGATTATACAAATAATATATGACCATGATAAGTTTGAAAAGCTGTTTGGTGTTATCCACTAAAGCTAAATATCTGCAACCCTATGGCCCAAAATTTCACTCCTAGGAATATATCCAATAGAAACGTGCACATATATTTACCAAGAATGTTCATTGTAGCACTAATTTTAATGGATCCAGAATGGAAAAACTCAAATGTCTCTCGAAACTAAAATGGATAAACAATGTAATCCTACATAAGGAATCCTACATAAAGCAATTATGCATACTGCATACAATAATGCAGACAATTTTGTGTTTTTTAAAATATGTTTTTTTAATTGATTTGAGAGAGAGAGAGGAAGGGAGGAAGAATAAAGGGAGGAGAGAGAGAGAGAGAGAGAGAGAGAGAGAGAGAGAGAGAGAGACACATCGATGTGAAAGAGAAACATTGATTGGCTGCTTCCTGAATGTGCCCCAACCCAGAATCGAGCCTGAAACCTGGCCATGTGCCCTGATGGGGAATCCAACCTATGCATGGGACAACACTCACCTATTTAGCCACATAAGCCAGGATCAGACAAGTTTTATTCAAATAATATTCAGACAAATAAACCAGACACAAAAGAGTATATACTTTATAATCCCATTTTTTAAAAGTTCAAAAACAAGCACAACTTATCTCTGGTGGAAACAGAGAGGAGTTACCCTAGTAGTGTTAGAGGGATGACTGGAATGGGGCAGAGGGGAGCTTCTGGACTTCCGGGAATGTTTTCTTTCTTGATCTGGATACTGGTTACCCAATGTGTTCACTCTATGAAGGTTAATTATGTTATTATTTTTTCTATATAGTTCACATTTTTGTAAATTTTATTGAAATAGAACACATATTAGAGAAAGGAAAAAAATCTTGGTAGAAAATTGAAAAGTAACAAAATATTAAGGAAGCTGAAATCAACCATTAATATTTTGCGCATTTATTATCATATTTTATGCACATGCACTTTATCTGTACTTTTGCAATTCCAAAAGTTCAAACATCATTTTTTTCATAGCTAATTGACAACAAAAGTCTGACCTCAACTGAACTCACTTAGTGACAAAACTTGACCTCAATTGACATTAGGCTATTTATAATCTTTATTTATTCCTATTGGGAAGAATATTCATACATTCCCTACAGAAAGATTAATATATTTAAATATGGGACAATGCCACAGAGGATATAATCTTGATAATTTCCAGTTAAATACCCCAAATTCTGAATTCCAAAATACATCTGATCCTAAGAATTGAATATTTGGCTTTATGTACTTTTAAAAATTGTTTTAAAACTTTTATTCTTATTGTCAGGAATTCAGAGAAGATATACAAATAAAATCTGACAACACATGTGGGTTTATTATAGCTTTACGAATTGTGGTAGGCAAAATAAACCCTACCCCATCAAACATATCCACATCTTAATTCCCAGAACCTGTGAATATGTTAGGTAACACAGCAAAGTAGAATTAAGGATTAAGGATGTTAATCAGTTGCCTTTGAGAGGGAAAGATTACCTTGAATTATCTCAGTGGGACAACTCTTGGTGTACATTCTATAGATTTGGACACATGTATAATGACACATATCCTTCATTTTAGTATTTACAGAAAAGCTTCACTGCCCTCAAAATCCCTCTCTCCCACTACCCCCTGTCAACCACTAATATTTTTATTGTGTCCATAGTGTTGCCTTTTCCAGAACATCATATAGTTGGAATCAGATACTAAGTAGCCTCATCATTATGGCTTCTTTTACTTGGTAATGTGCATTTAAGCTCCTTCTATGTGTTTTGATGACTTCATAAGTTACTTCTTTTGAGCACTGGATAATATTCACTGTCTAGATCAGTGGTTCTCAACCTGTGGGTCGTGACCCCTTTGGGGGTCTAACAACCCTTTCACAGGGGTCGCCTAAGGCCATCGGAAAATACATATATAATTACATATTGTCTTTGTGATTAATCACTATGCTTTAATTATGTTCAATTTGTAACAATGAAATTGGGGGTCACCACAACATGAGGAACTGTATTAAAGGGTCGCGGCATTAGGAAGGTTGAGAGCCACTGGTCTAGATGTATCACAGTTTGTTTATTCATTCACCTACTAAAGGGTGTCTTGGTTGCTTCCAGGGTTTGGTAATTATGAGTAAAGCTGCTATAAACATCAGTGTGCAGGGTTTTTGTGGACATTAGTTTTCAACTTCTTTGGGTAAATACCAAGCGGAATGATTGCTGGATTTTATGGGGAGGGGTGCTTAGTTTTGTAAGATACTGCTGAACTGTCTCCCAAAGTGGCTATATGTGGGGAAGCACGGGACTTGACTGGAATGTCTGTAAGGAGGATTTTTGCAAAGGTCAGGGGCCTCTGGGGGACCTTACTGAAGGCGGCAGCCTCTACTTTGACTTTTCCAAACAAGTCTAATCGTCTAATTCCCCGGGTGTTTTGCTAGAATCTCTATGTTTAGTCCTTAAAGACCCGACCTTGTAGAAGCATGTGCTTTCTCAAGGATGCTTACCCTGCTCATTGTATCTAGAGCAGCGGTTCTCAACCTGTGGGTCGCGATCCCTTTGGCGGTTGAACGACCCTTTCACAGGGGTCGCCTAAGACCATCCTGCCTCTCAGATATTTACATTACGATTCATAACAGTAGCAACATTACAGTTATGAAGTAGCAACAAAAATAATTTTATGTTTGGGTCACAACATGAGGAACTGTATTTAAAGGGCCAGAAGGTTGAGAACCACTTATCTAGAGGTTAATTTTAGTTCAAGCTGTTAGAACAATAAAAGCCAAAGGAGGCAGGTGAACAGGGCTACTTGGCGGCGATAGCCAAGCAGTGCCTTAGCCTCTCTTTCACAGAAACGTGTGTCAGAGCCATCTGTTCACCCACCGCTCAGGGGCTGCTGGTCAGCCCCGGCAGCTATATCATTTTGCATTTCTACCAATAATGAATGAGAGTTCCTATTGCTTCATATCCTCATCGGCATTTGGTGTTGTCTGTGTTCTGATATTGGCCAGTCCAATAGGAGTGTAACAATATCTCTTTGTTATTTTAATTTGCCTTTCTCTGATGACATATGATATGGAGGATCCTTTCATATACTTATTTGTCATCTGTATAACTGTTTTAAAAAATTATTTTTGTTGTTGACTGTATTTCAGATATCTCCCATTTCCCCCTTTGCCTCCCTCCCTACCCTCCCCGCATTCATGGCACTGTTTCTGTGTCCATGGGTTATGCATATATGCATATAAGTTCTTTGGTTAATCTCTTCCCATCCCCCCAACCCTCCCCTCTGAGATCTGTCCCTCTGTTCCATGCTTCCATGTGGTCTCTGGAACTATTTTGTTTGTCAGTTTATTTTGTTCATTAGATTCCACATATTAGTGAGATCATGAGATATATCATTATATATATAATATTTTGGAACCAACAACTTCACTGGAAGAAATGGCAAAACTTGAAGAAAAAAATATTGAGTGAATGTGTTGCAAGGGCAATATTGCAACATGCATGCACAGCAGGGTGACGAGGGGAAGTCACTCCTGTCTATAGAGGAGGCAATCCAAACTCATCTCTTCTTGTTGCGCTTGCCCAGGGAGAGCTTGTTGAAGAGGTACTCTGTAGGCAAGGACGGATTCCGGAGTTCCCATCTTGCTCAGGCTGGTGATATGATCCCTCAACTCTTTGATGAACTTCACCTGCTCATGCAGGAAGGGACACAGGTGGGCATCCTTTTTCTAGGTGGCCAGCTGGTGCCGATCAAGCAGTCTCTGGTTCACGCTCATCTCCAGCTGCAAGGCTCACTCCATGGCCCTTAAGCTGTTTTCCCAATAGTTGAGGTCAAGCCTGCTGATCTCACACGGGTGCGTGAGACCTCCGTGCTGGTTCTGCAGACACATGAGCCTCTCGGCAGCGGGCGCCCTCTCCTTGCTAGACTGCCCCAAGAAGGACTGGACCAAGTGCGTCAATGGCACGTCATCACAGTCAAATAGGAGGCGATGGACAGGTTCGCATAGGAGGCTAGAGCTCTGGGTTGATCTGCTTGTTGATGGCGGCCTCCCAGTAGGGCCGATAGCTCCGGCCCACATGCTAGGGTTGCGGGGTCATTATGGCTGGTGGCGCAGGTGCAGCAGGCACCAAGGCCAAGGCTTTTACCTGAGTGGGGCTGCGGGCTGGCAAAGGGGCTGACTGAGGTGGCAGCTGCTGGGCCTCGGGGCATGCTGGGGCTGGCGGCCAGGGCAGAGGGTGGTGGGCTGAGTCAGCAGCGGTGGTGGTGGATATCTCAGAGCCTCCCACGATGGAAGAGGAGGTCGCCTTCTGGTCACTCTAGGGTGAGGCCCATCTATGTGTGTTCTCGATGACGTGTCCGTTCAGTTCTTTCGCTCATTTAAAAAACTGGGTTGTTTGTTTTCTTGTTGTGGCTATATAGTTCTTTATATTCTTCAGGTAAAAATACTTTCTTAGATGTGTCTTTTGTAAAAATGTTCTCCCAGTGTGTGGCTTGTTTTTTTTTTTTTAATTTTCTAGACACTGTGTTTCATAGAACATAAGATTTTACTCATAGTGAAGTCCACTTTATCAATTCCCACCGCCACCCCCCCTAGATTGTGGCTTTGATTTTATATCTAAAAAATCATCACCATAACCAAAGTCACCTAAATATTCTTCTATGTTATCCTCTAGGAATTTAATAGTTAACACTATACATTTTGGTCTATAATCTGTTTTGATTTAATTTTTGTAAAGGATATAAGGTCTTTGTCACTTATTTATTACATGTTGGTGTCCAGTTATTCCAGCACCATTTGTTGAAAGGACTCTTCTTTCTTCATTATATTGCCTTTGCTCCTTTGTTAAAGATCAGTTGACTATATTTTTTGTGTGGATCTATTTCTGGGTTCTCCGTTCTATTCCATTGTTCTAACTATCTATTCTTTCACTGATATCACACAGACTTGATTACTGTAGCTTTATAGTAATACTTGAAATCTGGCAGTGTTAGTCCTCCAACTTTGTTTTTCTCCTTCGACATTATGTTGGCCCTTCTGAGTCTTTTATTTGTATATGTTGACTTTAGAATAAGTTTTTGATATCCACAAAATAACTTTATAGGATATTAGCTTGTATTGTGTTGAGTCTATAGATCCAATGGGGAATAGCTGATATCTTGACAAGATGAGTGTTTCTATCCATGTACCTGAAATCTCTCCATTTATTTTATTATTCAGGGGATAAACAGGCAATGAAATCCTAAATTCAAAAGCAATGAGTTGAGAAATGGTTGATGTTTCTAAGAGGAGTGAGTGAGAGGAAAATGGGAGCATATCAAATCAGGACTCCAGGAGGAACTGGGAAGGACAATGGATTTGTTTTCCTAAGTGTTATGAAAAACTAAAGGAGGAATGAGAGCAGATTGACAAAACCAGATTTAAATTTTAAAAGGTTTATTACTAACCCTTATAGTGTGGATTATAGTGTGAGGACTAATATAGAGCAAGTAAGGTGGCTGATATTTTTAATTTTGTAGTCAATCAGGTAAAATACAATATTCTCTGGGGCTGAGGGCTGGGGTTGTGACAGTGGGAAGGTGAGAAGTGGCAAGGATGGGACAGAGAAATCATAATAAAACTTTGAGCCTGAATATTTGGGTGATGCCTAGTTTCTGAGATGGGAAAATACTGGGAGAGGAAGAGTTTTGCATGTTAACTTTAAGATGTCTGTTTAGCAACCAAGTGGAAATGCCATAGAAAGAGGGGGTCTCTGAGCCTGAAGTTCAGGGGGTAGTTTCTACTTGAAATGCACCTTAAGGAGTCATACATCAACTATAGATAATCTATGGTACTGGGACGATCACCTAGGGATTGAGTCTAGCTTGACAAGCATTGAGGTTGGATCCCTGGAGAACTCCAACAAGCAGAGAAAGATGACAAAGAGGTGACTTTTGAAAGAGGAGGAAACCCTGAGTCTCTACCATGTGTCTTCACTAGTATACCATACACACTGAATGTCTCTACTAATCTAATCATTGGAATGAGACTTAGTCACAATTTCTCTTAATATCACTACATTAAGAACCAATATTTATGTCAATAGTTATTAATACAATATTATTAATGAAAAAATCTTTGAGATATCAATTTGTCTATCTTCCTCTACATGGAATAACTTAAAATATATAATGGATATAACTTTTTCAGATATACACTTTCTCCAAAATTCTGAATCTAAATTGCAAGACACACAACAAAACCTACCCCAAAAAGTTTTACATATTCAATATGCATAACTCTCACTCAGTTTAGATTAAACATAACAAATTACATATATTCCAAACAAGACTTATGATTGGGGATTTGCTGGGGTCCAATCCCAGCAGGTCCAGGGGTCTCCAAAGGTGTGGACGGAGTCGGCAAAGAAGGAATGACACGGAGACAGCGTTCAGTTCATCAGCAGCCTAGCCAGGATCTCTAGCCAGGATCTCCAGCCAAGTTCTGGTCTGGAGCTCCAGCGAAGTTCTGGTAAGGATCCCCAGTCAGGTTCTGTGTCCATGTTCTCTTGCTAGGTTCTCCAGCCAGGTTCTGTCCTTGTTCTCCAGCCAGGTTCAGTCACTAGGTTCTAGTCAGGTTCTCTTGCCATGTTCTAGCCAGGTTCTGTAGCCAGGTTCTGTTTCTAGGTTCTTCAGCCAGGTTCTCTCACTAGGTTCTGTCTCTAGGCTCTATGTACTTCAGGGAAAATTTCCTACCTGGAAAAACAACCTTTCTCGGAGAGGTGACCTTGGTTAAAACACATAGCACCAAGAAGGTGAGCAAACATTAAGAACAGTATGCCATATACGCCAGGTCCCTTGAAACATATGCTGTGCAGATGTTTCTTCCCTGCAGCGACTGTGTCAAGCAGCAAGGATGGACCGGCTCCCGGCAGGGATTCACTCATGGATACATAGTTCCAGGCAATTAGCATACATACATCTGTGCCTGGTATTGTGTGAAGACTGGATACTGTGTTAATCTAGAAGCAACTTGGACAGAATGGTGAGAAAGTATAAAGCTGACTCAGATTATTCAAAAAGTGCATAGCTCAGCCGTGGATAATCTCAATTTTATTTGAGTTTTTGAATGATCTTTAAAATTCCTTTACCTTTGTTCAGCCTCTGAAATTTCCAACAGAGTTAACAGATTTGGTTTAAAGAACTATTATTAGAAGCAAACATTTAAAATACAGCAAAAGCTTAAAGAAATTTTAAAAGATTAAATATATACTAAAATTTAGGTTAATTTAAAAAATGTATAATTTTGTCCCATCCCTTTGAAGAGATTAAAAAATAACTTTAATTCAGTCCATTAGAAAAAACTGATTTTTTGATAGAAGGAACTTTCTGAGAAATAAATGAATTAGTCATTAGGGCCATTAAATTTCTTAAAATGAACAAAGAATTCCACAGGAAATGATATAAAATATTAATAAAAATATTAATTTTACTGACAAGATGCCATTTGCTTTATTAAAAATCACCTAATCTGAGGAAAGTATCCCCAGAGAAATACAAGAACATAGGGTGGTAAGAATATTACATATGATAAATTTTTAACAACTTCATCCTCCTCTTTAATTCTTCTTATTTTTTATAGCAAATGAGTTCAATGAGTTACTGAAAATTAAAAATTATTGTAATATGTCTTCGCAGAGCTTTTTTTGGTGTGATAGCTTGTTGGTCCTGGCCTCTTTAATTCTTGTGGATGGAATAAAGCTATGCTGTCTAGAAAATGGCTTGCTGAGTATATGATGTCAAATTAGGATCCCCAAATTCTACTTCCAAGTCATTCAAGAAGTTGTAAAGCAAAGCTAGCCTCAGTCTATTCTCTGTGGATGATTTCACATAGATACTTTTTTTTCTAATTGTATCTTATTTTTTTTTTAGTAAGAACACAATGTGAGATCAACCCTCTTAGTAAACATTTAGTGTATAATACATTACTGTTGACCCCACATACCATGTTATATAGCAGATCTCTAGAGCATATTTATTTTGCTTAACTGAAACTTTATGCTCATTGATTAGTAATTCCACATTAAAAGCATTATTATAGAAAGTGTGACCTAAACAGTCAAATCCTAGAAAAATATGTGTAATGTTTCTCATTACCAGATCTTCTACATTGTTGCCATGTGTCATAATCCCTCAAACTGGAAAATATTTTAATGATTTATGGACTCCAGATTTAGATTCATCTTCTTTGAAATTGTCAAGAAGATACCTTCTACATATAAAAGCTCAACTCTTCTCTTTCTCTCTTTTTTTACATTTTTATTTTTTAATTCTTTATTATTTAAAGTATTAAATATGTCTCCTTTTTTCCCCATTGACCTCCCCCCAGCCACATGCCCTCAACCCCCTAGTATCTATGTCCATTGGTTATGCTTATATGCATGCATACAAGACCTTTGGTTGATCTCTCACCCTTACCCCCATCCTCTCCTGCCTTCCCTCTGAGGTTTGGTGGTTTGATTGATGCTTCTCTGTCTCTGGATCTGTTTTTGTTCATTACTTTATGCTGTTCATTATATTTCACAAATGAGTGAGATCATGTGATATTTATCTTTCTCTGAGCTTATTTCACTTAGCACAATGCTCTCCAGTTCCATCCATGCTGTTGCAAATAGTAAGAATTCCGTCTTTTTTACAGCAGCATAGTATTCCATCGTGTAGATGTACCACAGTTTTCTAATCCATTCATCTGCTGATGGGCACTTAGGCTGTTTCCAGATCTTAGCTATGGTGAATTG
>NW_006285049.1:7988980-7997741 GCF_000327345.1 Myotis davidii | reverse complement strand
AGGTGAAAGTCCAAGGCAAAGCCAAATGCCTCCACACATCCCAGCAGCTCTAGGGAGAGCTCAGCTAGTGGTCTGCCATGCAGGATTTGCACTTGTTAGCTAGTTATCAGGCTCTGAAATATGACAGTGCCTTAAAGTAGAGGCCTAATTACAGCTCTCACATGCGGTCCAAGACAATTAATATGTAAAGGGCAAGGGCATTTTCTGCTGCCGACTGCCTTGCTAGCTGTATTTATGGGCTTATAGAATATACTAGAGACCTGATGCATGAAATTCATGCAAGAATAGGCTTCCTTCCCCTGGCTGTAGTCACTGGCTTCCCTCTGTCACCTGGGACCCAAGCTTCCCTCTGGACACTGGCAGGCACCCAGGACCTGGGCTTCCCTTGCAGCCCTGGCTTCGTCCAGAAGGTCATCCAGAAGGACGTCTGGTCTAATTAGCATATTGTGCTTTTATTATTATAGATAGTTTAAAAATCACCACAGCTCTGTGAACATATATTTTTCCATTATGAGTTTATGTTTATTTAGAAAAATGTTTAGGTTAGCATTATGGATGTGATAAAGTTTTTTTAAATTGCATGACAAAAGGAAACAGATGCTTTCTTCTGGAAACTGTAACTCTCACTCTAATTTCTGTTATCCTAGTTTGAACTCACTGCCACTACATTATTTCTTCTTTTGGAAAACAAAATGTCAGACATTAGAATATCACTAGAATTAATCTGTTTTGTTAAAAGACATATTACTGTAGAGGACCCATAATCTGGTTTACACATATGTCTTCAAAGCAGAAATATCTATCCTTTATATAATGTTTGGAGTTCACATCCAGTTCATTTTTTATCCTTATTAATTTTAAAATCTCTTATTTCCTGCTCCTACTTAAAGTGCTCTCTGTCTTAGTCAGTTAGGGTAATCTATAACAATATATCATAGACTGGGTGGCTTAAACAACAGACATTTATTTCTCACAGTTCTGGAGGCTAAGAAGTTCAATATCAAGGTGCCAACAGATCTGGTGTCCAGCAAGGACACTTCCTGGTTTGCAGACAGACACCCATTTGCTATATCCTCACCTGGTGGAAAGAGTCCTCTAGTGCCTTCCTCTTCTTATGAACATTAATCCCATCATGGGGCTCCACCCTCAGGACCTCATCTACCAGTAAACTAATTACTTCCTTAAGGCCCCACCTCCATATATTATCACATTGGAGGGTAGGGCTTTAATATATGACTCTGGGGACACAAGCATTCAGTTCATAGCTGTCTCTTTTTAAGCACAGTTTCTTTTTAATCTATAATAATGCTGATAGCAATAACTTCCATTTGTGGAACACTTACTCTGAACCAAGCACTATTCTGAGGATATACATATCAGCTCACATAATCCTCACCAGAACTCCACGAGGCAAACACTGTCATTACTTCCATTTTACAGATGGAAAACAGAAAAATGATACTGAGTAGCTTGCTTACAGTTATTTAGCTGGGAAGTGGCAGAATTGGATTTAAAATGCTTGATTTCAGCGTCATTCTCTTAATCAGCATGCTACATAGATTACTTCTTTATTTCCTTGTTTTTGTTTAGTTTATTGGTAATTTTTAATAAAGAGTACAGTACATAAAAGTAAGCAAGGACATCTCTAGTTCTTGCTTAATATCTGGTCATTCGCTCTAGTGATCCTTAAATATAGCACTCCTTCAACAACCAGGACTCCCCTGTATTCATCAGTGGATGCGTTTAAAGTCCAACACAGTACTGATTTGATTACTGCTGAGTTGTGATAACATTCTGGTCTCTGTGAACAGTACCGAAAGACCTGCAATTAAAAACATGTTTAATGTAAAAAAAAATGGGAGAATTAAGGAGGAGGTAGGTACCAGATTAGGAACAGTTGGGATAGACCAAATTTCTATAAATTTGGGAATATTTCTTACTTGTGGTAACATCTGACTTAATTCAGCATTTTTTAACATTAAAATTCAATAATGGAGTTTTATTATGAATTAAATATAGTTTTATGAAATTATGTAGTATGGTTTTTCCAGTATAGCCCAACAGTATATTCGTAACAATAATTTCATTAAACTAACTCATTTAAAAACATCAAATAAAGTGTGTGTTTATGTCTCTTTTATGTCAAAACCATTTTGATTATTCAACCATGGGTATTGCAGAGACATCCCTAAGAAGATCTTTTATACTATTAATTTTTAACTGCCCAGGATAGTGTTTTTTGCTCTTTTTCAAAGAGCTTTTCAATAAAATGTTATTACATTAAAGCAGGCATCACCAACCATATCATACAGACAATCGCTCCTGAGGTGGAGACATGCAATGGTCTTGCTGATATTACAGAGCAAATTAGTTTCGGAGCTAGACTGCTGATCTAATCTGTTACCTATGGCATAATATGATAAAAAGTTAAAATCTTTGGGAAATAGTAACAACATCATGACAATATCCGTGGCAGGGCATGGAAGTTGAGTACATATAAACCCCCATTTGTAGAATTCTTAGGCTGAAAGGAACCTTAGGGAGCAATCTTGTCACATTTTCTGGTAATTTACAGGTAAGGATAGATTACGTGATTTACCCAAAGCCACACAATTTTTCTCAAAATAGAGAAAGTACTAGAATTTCATTTTATTTTTATTCTGCAGTAATTGAGAGGATACTGTGTGCCAATTTCCTGCTGTGTGGCAGGAGGATGAATTGTGTACTAGCACTGATTGTCAGGGAGGGAAAAGAGGTAAAAGAATAATTGTAGTACAGCATGGTTATTTCTGAGGGTAAAGGCTCCACTCCTTTTTCTAATACTTCCCTGCCCCCTACCACTGCCTCCTCATTTCCAAGTCAGGAAGACCAATGTACTGTTGTTAAAATAATGAATTTTTGCTTGGAAATTACACTCATAATTATACTTCCATATGAGAAAATCTGGAAAAATTATGGTTGTAGTTGGCAAGGTGCTTTGTCCAATTTGTCAAATGTTATCTTTCTAGAAATATTATTCATTAAGTTTATATATAACATATAAAAATATAGATGACTATATATGTGTATGCTTATTAAAGCTAATAAATGTATTAAGTGGTGAGATATTCTATTCCTTTCATTCTAACTATTGTTAGAGTTTTGTGTCCTAAGCTAATAATCCCAAGCATAACCATATTTCCCCTGAAGTTTACAGTTTGTTATCACTGAACTATACATGTGCATACCATCCAGAAAAGGAAATGCCAAATAGATGAGAATGTCCAATTATTCACTTAAATGATTTATTTTAATTCGGGGTTTTGGAAATGCTTATGGATTTCAGCGCTGGGGAAGGTCAGCAAGAAAATGGGCAAAGGGGGGAGATCATCACTGGAATTCACTTCCAGGATTTCTGGGGGAAGTGCGGCAGCAGTGCGAACTGGTCTGATCCAAACACTCCATTTAATCAACAAAAAGAATACAGACTTGATCAGGTGCCTTAAATAGTACAAGCATCTGATGTACATTATATTTACCTGTAGAGTCTGATACTCAAGATTTTTTATCTGCATATTCCAAATAATAATTTAGAATTTCCTATCATTCCACATTGTATTTAACGTAAGTGTTTCCCTTTGAGCACAGTCTTACTATCTGGCCATCGTCTGCCTCATCCTAAGCATACCTAGCATGACATATCATTTCCACACATATTAAATTGACAAAATTAGTTTTTCCAGAAGCATCTCTAATACATGAAAGGAATAGCACTCACAGAGAGGGCTGCCACTGGTTTTCTGAACAGCCTTAGGCATGTCACTGAGCCTCTGTATGGTTAATGCTTGTCTCTATTTTTGGACACATGTGTTATGTGTGATAAGATATGAGGGCTTTAAAAGGTCATTTCTGAGAGATAAGAGTGGTATCCTGAGAAGAATTTTCTTAACATCAAGACATGACTAGGAAGTATGACAGAACGGAGAATATGAGGAAAACCAGTGGAGATAGTAGAGCTGGAGTGATGAGGGGAAATCAATGAGCCTTGCAGGGTGGGATTTTCTGTGTGTTGCTTAGTCTTACACTTCCTCTTTGTCCAAATCGACTCCATCTTAATATTTCTATGGTAATGTATATGCCTAAACTCCCTTTTTATATCAACAGATGATATTACACATGAAAAGTTGTTAAACTATCAAAAGACAAGTCTAAAAAGCACATGTTTTGATTTAAGAGGATCATGTGATTAAAATTAAAAATCCAGGCAGAGGTTTTGTTCATAGAAAGGACGATTTAACTATTAGCAGGATTGAAATCAATTTTCAATATATTAAAGTTAAAAATAAAAATGCCTAACATTCTTTATACCTTCAAGTTCTACTTACAAATCCCATCATGGTATTTATAAATCTAGAAATAAAATGAGAATATTTCCTTTCAATTTTTCCTGGATTAGCATGTGATTAACTTAAATTGAACAGGATAAATTCCCTTAAACAGGCAGTCTCACTTACTAATTTAATTTCCTGGAGGATTTTACACTGCTTTTATAAATACAACATATTTGAACTACAAAACATTGCTGGAAGAATCTAGAAAAAAGTATTGAAAAATATTAAAACATGTTAGTTCATATTTATGGCTCAAAAGACAACACTATGAAGATAGCAATTCTTCCCACATTGACCTATAAACATATATAAAGCCTATCAAAATCCCAAGGGACTCTTTTTGCTAAAATTTATAAGCCGATCTTAAAATTTATATGGAATAGCCAAAAATTCCTGAAATAGAACAAAATTGATGTGATTTAAGTACTTCCCAAAGACTCCACTTTCTAATAATGTCACTTTCAAGGTTTGATTTCAACAAATGAATTTTGGGAAATACAAACATTCAGACCACAGCAAGTATATTAAGTGAAAAAAGCAATAACTGTGAATGATATACACTTTTCACTATTTTTATAAAATTATTTTAGGGGAGTGTATACATATTTGTACTAAACACTAACAGATTATACATTAAATGGTTGATTATCTGTATAAATTGAATGGTAGATGTACTTAGTTTTATTTTTCATATGTCTTTTTTCTATATCTAGTATGCATTTTCACAATGCAAATATAAAAGTATTTTAAAGGGGGAAATGTAGCTTTCCCCAAAGCCTAATAAAATGCACTTCCATTTGTAGAACCTTGGCCTGAATGAGGTTGCCTGGTCACTCCTAATTGCCAAGAAACACAAGGATGCAATTATTTCTGCCTTAAATAAAATTGGGGTTTGGATAGTAAATAAGATGCTCAGGGAAAATGTGTATTTGGTAGGCAAATGGCAGTGTCTGCTATAGATGCAACATATTCTGAACTTCGTGTTTAATGATTTTTCAGCTGTCATTTGCCTACAAGACTGACTTATAAATAGGTCTATAAATCTAATAATTATAAGTGAGTTTGTGACAAATGAGAACAGTTATGATGTAGTGGAAACAGCACGGTTGGAATGAGCCCTGGGTTCTAATCCCATCTTTATAACATCTCATTTGCTATTCTGAAAATAATACCACGGTTTTTAATTTGGTGATGCTTAAAAAGAATAAGGTTATGAACTGTGACCTACTAGTATGTTAAGAGAGACAAATTAAGGGTTGGAATTATACACAAGGTCATATGGTTTAGCACTTACAGGGAGCTGATTCTAATTCTCTCCACATTGTGTTAGGCATGTATGAGTTCCAGAGAAACTCAATAGAATTTATTCTATTTCTAGAAATATCTGACTGTTGGAAAGTTCTTTCCTTTACTTATTAGAATATGTCTTCTATTTTATAGCCAACACTCTTACAAAGATAAAACATCTCTTGGAATTTAAATGCACTGTATGCTAACTACATATTGTCTATTCATAGTGTAGAATTTGGGTTTGTTATTATTTCAGTATAATTTATGTTTGTTTTTTTAATATATTTTATTGATTTTTTTACAGAGAGAATGGGAGAGGGATAGAGAGTTAGAAACATCGATGAGAGAGAAACATTGATCAGCTGTCTCCTGCACACCCCCTACTGGGGATGTGCCGCAACCAAGGTACATGCCCTTGATTGGAATCGAACCTGGGACCCTTAAGTCCGCAGGCTGAGGCTCTATCCACTGAGCCAAACCGGCCAAGGCTAATTTATGTTTGTTTTAAAGGCAGAATATTTCCTGATTTTTTTTCATTGCTGTAATATTTCTCTTTAATGTTCGTTACCAGTGTGGCTCCAGCAAATAGCTGCCTTTATAAATTAACTTTGATAGAACCTAACTAGTGAATATGAATGTGTCCAGTTTTTCCATTTCCTTTCAGGGTAAGCACATCTGGTCCTTAGAAGTGCTGCTGCAATCTCACACAAAGAGGGTTAGTTGATGATGCTTCTCGAATATCCCAAGTGCCAATGAAAGCAACTTGGCTTCATTTGAATACTCTATTTTATGCTCAAATACTGTGTGAGTGTCTAAAATTACACATGTCTTTCTGATAGTTTTTTTTTTCTTCCCTGATACCCAGGCCAATATCTAAGCCATGTCTCTATCTTCTTGGTTCATTAGCCGAGTCCCAGGGTATCTTCCAAGCTGGATGTTTTCATGAGAATGAAAGTCAATAGGCCCATCTGCCGCACCGGAAGTGGCTTTGCCATCTGGCTTTAGGAAATTGGGTCATGTCTTACTGATTCAAAGTGAGTTGCTAGTAAATCTTTCTTACGTTGCAGCATGAAAAACAATCATGAAAAGACTGCCTTTGAAAGACAGTAGAACACATCTCCGTGGAGTAATCTTCAGCTCATTTTACTCACATACGCTGACCAGGAAATCATCAGTCTATTACCATTTACGGAACATCTATTACACGCCAGATGTTTTATATTCATTATCTTTAATACTCACAAGAACCGCATGTAAGTTTTATTTCCCCACTTGACAGACGCATTCCTAGAATCAGAGAGATTAATGGAGACGCCCACAGATGTGCAGCTCAGCAGAAGCGCATCTTGCATCCAAACCTGCACTGGAAGCATAACTTGCATGCACACCTGCTTCCCCTGACCTGGCATCACCTTTCTCTGTCAGGCTTCCTACTGCTGTGCCATTCACTTATGCTGTGGTTAAAGGAAGTCAGCAGGGCATTTTACAATTTTCATTCATTGTTTGTAAGTCCCCCCGCCTAGAAATAATAAACAAGTTTTGAATTTGATCAAAACAAACAAAGTAGTTTTTGAATTCTAACATGTTCCAAAGCCAGAAAGAAAATCCTTGAAAGACTTCCTTGAGTTTTTGTGGGGTTTTTTTAGTACATATTCGTCATTTTAACTTTCAACTCTTCCCCATTACAAAGATTTGTTTACTTACTTGAAAACAAAACGTTTTAAGCCAACTTATCTGTATTCATTTCAGGAACTTAACTAGCATGTAAATGTGATTTGAAAGGAAAAACTATAATCTAGTTGGAATTGCTTAATCATTTCAAAGGATAAGACTCAATCTGAAAGGAAAGAAGGAAAACTAAAGCCAGATGTGCCCCTAACCCAGCTAGGGAATAGAGGATTCCAGAAAAGAACTGCTCTTTTGTTTAAAATCACAATATATAAAATTTTGTAAACAGCAAACTCGGTGTGCCTTTAAATTTGACCCTCACATCTCTGTTGCTGATTGAACTAGACCTTCTTGGAAGACTAGAGCAAGAACATTTCTTTACAATTTCCAGTATTAATGATCCAGTTGAAAATGCCAAATGAATGTTTTGGAACTCTTAGAATATTAATTTGAGAAGTCGTTTTCTGTGTTAAGTTGTATACACACACAAAATATTGTTTTCTATATGGACTTTAGAACAAAAGGCTTTCTTTCTATCCCTTTTCAAGTCATTCTAGTTTTAAGATCTAGAAACTGCATTTGCTTTCAAAGGAATTAAGATATTAATTTTCAGATAATGTCTATAGATATATACCAACATAATAAAATGGCATGATCTGAAGCAATACAAATAAAGGCCAGAAATCTATAATTCCATGCAGTTATTTTTACTAGCAAATTCTTGGTTTTCAAAATGAATAGACTTCTAAGAAGGGAACCTGAAATTTTTCACTTTTCATAAAGCTTTTTCATGATATCTTTTCATTATAGAAGTGCCCAGGTCACCCAATCAATCTACTGGAGCAGATTTAAGCTCTACTGATCTCTGTCAGAGACAGAGCGGGCAGTTGCTCGGATTAAAGACTCTGGCTGCAAAAACAATCAGAAGCCAGGCCCCGCTGATGTGAAATCCAATTCACCTGAATTGGCTACCAATAGATTCTTAGAAGCAAGCTGGAGGACAAACCTGGAAGATGGAATAGAGATTACAGTTTGGTATAAAGTTGGGGACTTTGGATAGAAAATGAATATGACACTGAATGGTCACAATTAGTGGGCTGAGAGAAAAACCAAGTGTTAAAGCCATATATCAGGATATGATTCCTATAGACCTGTTTTGTCTTGTCTTCTTTTGCTGTCTATATTTCCTAGATGACATCTTTAATTATCATGGATTAATATAACATCTTTAGAGTGGTCACTTCTGAATTTATATTTCAAGTTCAGATCTTCCTTCTGAGCAGATGTCGAAGAAACTGGCCACATGATCTCTCCTTCACTTCCGAGCGCCAGCGTCGGACGCGCCCTCCCCTGCAGACTCCCCAGCACTACCCCCGGGCATCTTCCTCCCAGAGCAGCCCTGCCAGGATTCTCCTCTGTGGGCCTGTGAGCCG
>NW_006285049.1:7987740-7988755 GCF_000327345.1 Myotis davidii | reverse complement strand
CCTGTGGTTATGGATGATGCCCCTTCCGTCTATTAGATTCAATTTTGAAATGGTTGATCGAGGCGGCAAACTCCGGCGTTAACCTATGCCGCCATCTTGGTTCTCCTACTTCACAACTTTTAGAATTGTCTTGTCTTCTTTTGCTGTCTATATTTCCTAGATGACATCTTTAATTATCATGGATTAATATAACATCTTTAGAGTGGTCACTTCTGAATTTATATTTCAAGTTCAGATCTTCCTTCTGAGCAGAAATCTCATAAACTGGCCACATGATCTCCACTAGGATGTCTAAAAATTATCCTCTCCAAAACAGAAATCTTGCATTTTCAACCAGCTCCTTTTTCTTCTCTATTTATCTTCATTTCGGTCCATGGCAACATCACTCTCTTACCAATTGCTAATGTTAAAACATCTTCCTTTTTCTTTACTCACCTGGGTAAGTCCAACTTGTTTTATTACCAAAAGATTTCTTGAATGTACTCATTTCCCAGAAAGCCCATTGCCATCACAAACTACAGGATGCTATCACTTATTCTCTACATTACAGTATTTACCTCCTAGTTTTCTCACTCTCATGCCTGTCCTCTTATAATAAACTAGAGGCCCAGCACACGAAATTCGTGCATGGGTATGGTCCCTAGGCCTGGCCTGCGATTGGGGCCATCTTCCCCAGCTGCTCACAACTGGCCCTGGCCCCTGCTGCCACCTACCCTCAGCTCCCTGTTCGCCATCAGGTGAAAGGAGCCTGCCAGCCAGGGAAAGGGACCAAGAGGTGGTCAGTGCACCTCATAGTGACTGGTCCAGCAGTTGTTCTGGTTGTTCTGCGGTAGGGTCAATTTGCATATTACCCTTTTATTATATAGGAGAGAGGCCCACTGCATGGGTGGGGGCGGGCCGGCCTGCCCTGATGGGATCCCCAGATCGGGGTGGGGGTCCTCGCTGGGAGTTGGGGCCGGCCCGGGATGAGGGGCCGTGGATGGTTTGCAGGCCGGCCATGCCCCTGCTGGGGGGG
>NW_006285049.1:7982913-7987377 GCF_000327345.1 Myotis davidii | reverse complement strand
ATGTTCAGTTTAAGCTGCCTGGCTGCCGGCCGCCATCTAGGCTGGCAGTTAATTTGCATATCACCCTGATTAGCCAATGGGAAGGGTAGTGGTCGTATGCTAATTACCATGTTTCTCTTTTATTAGATAGGATAGAGGCCTGGTACATGGGTGGGGGCCAGCTGGCCTGCCCTGAAGGAGGTCCCAGATTGGGGTGGGGTGAGCCCACTGGGGGGCGAGGCTTCTGGGGCAGGGGCTGGGGGCAGTTTGCAGGCTGGCCACACCCCTGATCGGGGTGGGGGTCCCCGCTTGGGGGTGGGGTCGGCCTGGGCAAGAGGCCAGGGGCCCCCGATCAGAGTCAGGATCCCTGCTGGTTAGCCTGGGCAAGGGGCCACCAGGGGTTTGCAGGCCAGCCATGTCCCCATCAGGGTGGAGGGCCCGATGGGGGGTGGTGATGGCCTGGATGAGGGACCGTGGGGTGGTTTGCAGGCTGGCCCTGTCCCCAATTGAGTTGGGGGATCCCCGCTGGGATGCAGGGTGGCCTGGGCGAGGGGCCAGGGACAGTTTGCAGGCCAGCCAAGCCCCTGGCTTTGTCAGGAAGAACATCTGGAAGACATCTGGTCTAATTAGCATATTATCCTTTTATTAGTATAGAAGATACATTGTTAGCCAGCAGTGAGTACAATTAAAATATAAACTGCATGATGTTATTTTATTGATTACAGCTTCCCAATGTTTTTTTTTTTCATTGAATTCAAAATGAAATCCATAATTCTTTTAGTGCCTACACATCCTATATAGGCCTAGCTTTATCTTTCACTATTCTTCTCATTCTACCACATAGTCTAACATCCCTATGTACTCAACGTTCTTATCTCATGATGTGTCTTATCTCATGCTTTTACACATACTATTCCCTATGTCTAGAATGCACTTATCCCAAATTTCTACATTCTCTTCAGGTCTAAACTTCAATGCTATATCCTCATGAAGTTTTCCCTGAGCACCTTTCCCAGTGTAGGTGCTTGTCTGAAGAAAACCCCTTTTCCCTTCAAAACTATTTTTACATTTTGCAATTGCTAATTTGTCTGTTTTCTTTCCTTTCCTTTCCTTTTCTTTTCTTTTCTTTTCTTTTCTTTTCTTTTCTTTTCTTTTCTTTTCTTTTCTTTTCTTTTCTTTTCTTTTCTTTTCTATTTTCCTAACTACAATGTAAGCTCCATGACTTCCTTCTTGTAAAGTATCTCAACCACTTATTAAATAAATAAATTGATCAATGGTCAAAAAGACTAGTTTGTTTTCATCACAAGAGGTTTCTCTGGTTAGGGGCTGTTTCCAAGGAGTTCTGGGTTGACAGCATTCAGGAACAGAAGTCTCTTCAGGATTCCTTGTTGGCTTTGCCTTGCCTCAGAGGAGTCTGCTGCATCTCTTACATTAATTAATCTTACTGTGATGCCACCTGCTAAGTTATTAAGAAGGGGAGTTAAAGTACTGACCACTTCAAGAAAGAACTATGAAGGTCAGAGAAGCCTCATGCCAGATGGAACAAGTACTCTTGGGTCCTCAAAAGACTGTTAATTGGTTAAGCTGGCCTGCTGTCTTCACAGGGGCTTGGAAATGGGACCAGAAAAGATGAAATGGTGGCAAAATGGGCAGCCATCAGATGGCAGCAAAGAGTTGTTTCTTCTTGCATGGCTACCTATTAACTGTGTTCCATTGAAGGATATAAAAATACTAGTGTTTTCCAGATATATTTAAAGCATTCATGGATTTTTCAATTTGGTATTTATATCTGTTTATTTCAAACACTGCCAATTTGTAGAATCAGAACACCAATTTGACTAAAAAAATAAGATAAGGTATGTGTTGTTGTATCAGGTGCTCTCAATAGTAATGGACTAACCTATCTGTTTTTTGTTTTTTTTTTAATTCATAATTGTGATCATTTTGCTTCCCTGTTAGAATTGAATTATGCAGGGTGCCATAAAAACCTTTTACCATCCTAAACCTGAATTAGCTTTACCAACAGTATCTATAAACATTTTCCTCTCTATCATCTATTCTATTCACAGGAACTCACCATTCCCCAAATACTTTGTTCATGTCACTACCTTTGTTCATGCTAGTCTCAGCTCTGGGAATAATCCACCAGCTCTTTACCTGACTTTTTTCTAACATTAGCGTCCCTTTGCCTTAATTTCTTTACTGAACTGTCTTTCTCATTGAATTATATATATATTTTGATGTTTCTGCTAATCCTATATAATAAAGAGCTAATATGCTAATTAGACCAAACAGCAGAATAACCATCCGGACATCCTTCTGAACGACCATCCAGAGACCTTCCAGATGAAGCCAAGGCTGCGAGGGCTGAGCCCCTTGCATGAATTTCATGCAGTGGGTCTCTAGTCTATAATAATAAAAGTGCAATATGCTAATTAGACTGGACATCCTTCAAAGCCAAGGCTGCAAGGGAAGCCCAGGTCTCTGCTGCTGAGGGAATCCTGGGGCCTGGGTTCCAGAGGGAAGCCAGTGCCAGCAGCCGGGGGAAGGAAGGCCTACTCTTGCACTAATTTTGTGCAATGGGCCTCTAGTTTGTTTAAGAGCACCATAAGTCCAGCTTGCTAGGGCAGAGAGGATAAAGGAAAGAACAACCATCACGTGAACAGTTAAGCAGGGTGTGATTTGTGAAGGTTCCTGGAAGCCTATTGAGGACACTGGACTTTAGACCATAGGGGAAACAAATCATAAAAGCTTTTAAGAAGAGGAATAAAATGATATGATATATTTTTGATCTAAGATTCTAACTGCAATGTGGAGAACAGATGGGCAAGAACACAATAGTTTTGGGAAACCATAGTGAGGTTATTGTAATAGTCTAGGCAAGAGATTTTGATAGTCTGAGCTAGGGCTGTATCTATGGGGAAGGAGGAAGTGGAGTGATTTGAGTGTGATGTAAGAGGCAGAATGGACAGGACTTGGTGATTGACTGCCAGGAGCGATAGATAACAAGGAGTCAAGGGGGCTTTAAAGTTACTACATTGAGTAGCTGAATAGATGGCTGTGTTATCTAGAGGTGAATAGATTTTATTACCAATTGATACTTAGAATTATATTGGTACTCTGTTTTAATGTGGTCTAGAAGTATATAATAAGAGCTTATATAATGATACTTAAAATCTAGGATATGGAGTTTTAAAAGTTCATATTCAAAAGAATTTCTGGGATTCCAAAGAAATAAAAGTTATATCTATAACTTCATAGAGGAAGGGGGAGGGAGAGAGAGAAACATCAATGATGAGAGAGAATCATTGATTGACTCCTCCTACACATTGGGGATGAAACCTGCAATCCAGGCATGTGCCCTGACAGGGAATCAAACTATGATCAACTGCTTCATAGGTCGAAGCTCAACCACTGAGCCATGCTGGCTGGGCCATTTTTTTATGATAATGAGTGGGCTATAATAATGGACTGGGACATCTGCAGTAATAATACTTCCTGTTCCTGTCAAACTCTTTCTGTGGCTGCTTCTGAAAGGAATCATTTGTGGCTCCCTTTTTTTATTTTCCTGTTCCTAGTAAGGTTTATAGCCTTCTGCATTTTGCATACATAATACCTTAACCATTAAAATAGAGTCTCTGAGCTGCAGAGATTCTAATAGTATATTTTAATAATTTTTTTCCCTTCGTGTTAATCAACTTTCTAACGTGTGAGCTATTTTTAGCACCAGTTACACTTGTACCTCTGGGTCCAATTCTAATTCTCTTCACATCACAGACGATCTCTCTGCAGCGTTCTTTTTGCACTCAATCAGTGCTTTCAGAGGAGAGAAAGTGATGCAGTGGGGGATGAGAACTGGGTCATGGCAAGCATTCTCCCTCACAAAACGCTGAATTCTTTTACTTCCAGGTGCAGAGACAGGGTGAGATGATTAACATTTAGAGAGCACAAAAGGAACCATTGGAGTCAACCTTCCGTCCCCCATCCCTCCTCCCCCTGCACCCGCCCCCCAGTCCTGCCAAAAGCAAGCTTACTTCAGCAGGGTTATTTCAGACTGTTGGCATTATTGTTTGTTACCAGAATTTTAATTTTATCAAGAAACAAATTACTCTTAGTAAGATTGCTATTAAAATTTTCTAGAGTTAAAAATGATAAGCAGTGTCTAATGCAGGCTCCTCAGATCCACACTTCCTATTTAGAATCCTGAGAAGACTCAGATTAACACCATCATGAAATCTACTACTGCCTAACAGATCATCTATTTCCAGGAACTTTAGAAATCTCTATTAATTTTTAGTTTGATGTGATTTGGAGTGAGAAAAATATAGTGGTTGGCATTTTCTTAAAGAAAAGGAAATAAACCCACCCATCTGAACCAAAGTTGCATGATCTTTCATCCCCCCACCCCCCCAACCACCACCACTACCACCACCACTACCACCACCACCACCACCACCACCACCACCACTGCCTTTCTTATCATTC
>NW_006285049.1:7980353-7982491 GCF_000327345.1 Myotis davidii | reverse complement strand
CCCCCCCCCCACCCCCACCCCCACCACCACCACGACCACCACCACCACCACCACCACCACCACCACTGTCTATCTTTTCATTAATGACTCAGGTTCTTTATTAACTAGGGGGGAAAAATAAAATCATTCCTTTGCTCATCTTGATTTTGAAGTGGTCAGAAGGCTGATTTTTCAACCTTTTCCACCCGCCCTCAAATAAAGGGTGCAAGTTAGGTTGGAGTAGACAGGAGTCTTAAGGAATCCAGGAGGAGATTTTAATTGCATATACTACATGAATTCATATTAGAATAGCAGGCAGGCTGCTGAAGAATATTCCACCTCATAAAAAAAACCTATGAGAGGAATATTCGGGTATTAGTATAAAATTTTTTACACTAACATTGTATTCTATTTATCCATTTACCCACGTATCCATTGAAACAACTGGTTTTTATTGTCTTAAATGCGTTTCAATTGCCTCTGAAAAAGAAGGGCACTAAAAATTCAAGGGAAAATTTAATTTTTGAATGAATTCGTAAGAAACAACATACCAGAAAGAATGATCTCAAAATATAAGAAAAAGAAAAACGATTTGATCATTTAAAGTAACTACATAATAATAAAAATAGAAGCTTTGACCATCTTGAGACAAAGCTTGAAGGAAGAAAAATGTAATATTGGATTAGAAGGTGAGTAGATAAGGAGTCATTTCCTGATTCTCTCCATTATACACATCTTCCCCTTTTATGTCATAGAAGATAGAGAAAATAAAAGCCCTTTCTGTTCTTAGGGGAAGAGACTGAAATTTGAGAAAGGAGAGCAAGATTGTTCCCTGGGAATCTGGGAAAGGGATCTTGCATTTTCCTCTCTCAAGCCAAAGTCTGGGTTGGGCTTGCTATAAACCTTTAAGTAGGTTTAATAATTGGATAGCAGGGATATCCTGTGCCCTACCTCTTATTTGGATTTTTAGGAGGGAAATGTTCATGCAGAGCACCCTAGTCATAATAGAGTGAGAATGAATGCAGGCAGTGCTAGGAAGAGAGAAACTATTACCCCTTTCCTACTCTTCTCATGAGCCGAGAACCAGTGTGGATGAGCATCTGAGTGACTTCCATGTCCTTAAATGATACAGAGAAAGGCTGAGAAGGTGCAGGTGGCGTTGAATATGCTTTGGGGTTGGGACGAAGAAGATATTGTCCTGGCAATTTGGGAACAAGGCAGTACCCTGGATACCAGCAGCAGGTGACAGAGAGAAGCATGTTAACAATTAAAGGCCAAAATGGATTATATATCTTGATGAAGACTAACTAGGGAAGAAAATGGCCATGGATATCTATCAGCTTTTCTTTACAGCCTTCATCGTATGTTAAGTACTTCCTCCCCTGAGAAGAAGGGAAGAGAAAGAGGGAGCAAATATTCTTATATTAACAGAATTACAATTCTGTTTAAATGCAGTACAGACTGAGTTTAATGAGAACTATCAAGATGAAGATTTCTGTCTTCAGTAAAAACAAAATAGAGCCGAAACCGGTTTGGCTCAGTGGATAGAGCGTCGGCCTGCGGACTGGGGGGTGCCGGGTTCGATTCCGGTCAAGGGCATGTACCTGGGTTGCGGGCACATCCCCAGTGGGAGGTGTGCAGGAGGCAGCTGATCGATGTTTCTCCCTCATTGATGTTTCTGACTCTCTATCTCTCTCCCTTCCTCTCTGTAAAAAATCAATAAAATATATTTAAAAAAAAAAACAAAATGGAGGCTTGAAGGCTAAGTTTAGTTCAGCTATTGAGAAATCAAGAGAAAATTCAATTTTTGCACATCCGACTTCTGTGGTTCTGAAAATTCCCTGGATGTAATAGACACATAATATTGGGCATGTAGTTTACCTTCTGAGAATGTGTTATAATATTCCAGGGGATGATGTTTTTAACCAAAAATGATCCATGGATTCTATTCCTCGCACCCAAATGAGTCTCTATATCTTTGGCCTCATTTACTGTTGAAAAGTGTAATAGAAAAAAAGATCCTCAATATGGATTTCTGAGAAAATGCTGCAGCACTAGGAAAACAAGCATTACCCTGGAGCAGTGGTCGGCAAACTCATTAGTCAACAGAGCCAAATATCAACAGTGCAACGATTGAAATTTCTTTTGAAATTTCAAAT
>NW_006285049.1:7979795-7980223 GCF_000327345.1 Myotis davidii | reverse complement strand
CTGAACCTGGGACCCTTCAGTCCACAGGCTGACGCTCTCTCCACTGAGCCAAACCAATCAGAGAGGAGAGGAGAGGCTCTTCTCCTCTCAACTTTCCCCCTGGAAGAAGGAAAGTGGAAAGGCAGAGGGTTTTCAATCCATACCAAAAGGAGGGATAAAGAGCTCTACTTGGACACAGAGCAGTCCAAGTAAGACCCCAGAGGCTTAAAATAGTGTACAAGTTGGGGAATTATGATATGTTCCAACTATACAGTGAAAGAAAGGATGGAAGGAGATGAGGTTGAAGAAAGGGGTCCCAGGCTGTCCTCACATGGAAGTCATTACAAGGCCTCTCTTTCCCACACTCCCTCTTCACTCTCTTTCTCCCTTTCACCAGGTTCACCTATTTGCTTTAAAATATAACCCCTCAATTGAAAATTGAAAACAAT
>NW_006285049.1:7967982-7979628 GCF_000327345.1 Myotis davidii | reverse complement strand
AAAGATTCTCCTAACCCAGTGGTCGGCAAACTCATTAGTCAACAGAGCCAAATATCAACAGTACAACTATTGAAATTTCTTTTGAGAGCCAAATTTTTTAAACTTAAACTATATAGGTAGGTACATTGTTACTAACTTAATTAGGGTACTCTAAGGCTTAGGAAGAGCCACACTCAAGGGGCCAAAGAGCCGCATGTAGCTCGTGAGCCACAGTTTGCCGACCACGGCCCTGGAGAGTAAAGAAAAACAGACTCTGGAAAATGAATTAGTAGGACAACATTTTGGCATTCTGACACCAAAAAGGAACATGGCCACAGTTAAATAAGTTGACCTCTAGAAATGAACTAAAGTATAAAAAAATGAAAAGCAACAAAAAAAAATAAACTTTCATCAATGAATTAAAATATACAGGGTGTCCCCCCAAAATGTATACACACTTTGAATAATTATTAATTCCAGTGGGTTAAGTCTGTAAAAAATATAAGGAAATATTAATTGAGCTATCTGCTGTTAAAGGTGCATACTTTTTTGGGGGGACACCCTATACTTTGCAGGGGGCTAAGGTACCAAAATGACCCTCAAGAAAATATTGGGGATCAACTTCAATAGCACTCACTGAATACAAAAGAAACAAGGAACTAAAAAATAATGACAGTCTAAGTCAGGGGTGGGCAACCCCTGGCACGCGTGCCAAACATGGCACGCCAGTAACTTTTGCTGGATCGTGAAACCCTCTCTTATAATCTTCTATTTACAATTTTTTTCTTAATATCGACTTTTTTATTTTTCAGATAAATTCAGTGTAGGTGCATCTTAGATAAATAAATAATTTTACATAACATGTATACATTAAAAATAAATGTATTTTTCATCATCATACACTGTGTTTTTGTCGCTCAAATGAATTTTATTATATCATCAAGGTTCTTCACATATGTACACCTTAAAAGATACCAAGTAGGCGTAACATGTTCTCAAAAAATTAGGGTTGGAACGCAGAAGAATTTTGAGTCAGAGATTTTGCTGGTTTTGGTACGCACTCACAAAAAGGTTGCCCACCCCTGATTTAGGTCGAGATGATAGATGTAGGGAATAAAGAGCAGAAAACCAATCAAAGAATTAAGATTATTCTTTACAGCAAAAATCAACATAATTGTAATAGAAGTGATCATTGAGGCAAAATTGAAGATAAAATTCTGATTCCCTTTCTCCTCACTTTCTTCTGACCCTAAGAGATCAAGTGCTTTTTATAATTCCCTTTAGCTATTTTATTCCTTTATGCTTAAGATACCTAAAGTGTAGAGATTATTGTTTCCTGCAACTGAATTCTGAATAATAGTACCTGTAGCACTGTGTGGAGAAAGTGATTATAGTCAGTGGATTATCACAGATGGAGATCTGGGTTTGGATATCTGATCAAGTTTT
The DNA here is from genome assembly GCF_000327345.1 of Myotis davidii. Lineage (NCBI taxonomy): Eukaryota > Metazoa > Chordata > Mammalia > Chiroptera > Vespertilionidae > Myotis > Myotis davidii. The sequence goes on along the minus strand of NW_006285049.1, from coordinate 7,978,203 downwards.
GGTTTAAAGGTGGAAAGAAACCAGTTACCATTGGAAAGTGGGACACTGGTAGCACATGGTATGTAGTTCCTGAAATTATCACTTTTGGTCTGGGATGAAGTGTCTTGCTGATGGCAAGGCTTGGTGGATAAATTGGCTACATTAATAGACAATGTGTATACTGAAATCATTAATTTTATACTTTAAAAGAGTGAATTGTATGTTATGTGAATTATATATCAATACATTTGTTATTAAGAAAAAGAAATTTCTGCCCTAGCCAGTTTGCTCAGTGGTTGGAGCATTGGCCTGTGTACTAAAGGGTCTGGGTTTGATTCTGGTCAAGGGCACATACCTTGGTTGCAGGTTTAGATCTCCTGCACAGAGGCAACCAATCCATATGTCTTTTTCACAGTGATGTTTCTCTCACTCTGTCTCTCTCCCTCCCTACCTCTCTCTCTAAAAATCAATGGAGAAAATATCCTCTGGTGAAGAGTAAACAACAACATGAGAAAAAAAAGAAATTCCTGTAAACTTTGAAATAGAAAATATACTTTTTTGTGTTATTAACAGAATCCATATAATAGATGTCATAAAGTGATTGTAAAGTTTGGAATATTACTAAGTGATTCAGTTACAGAATATAAAAAAATCACTTTGCATGTAGCTTTTTTTGGTGGCATTTACCTAATGCATGCATTTCACTGGGCAGTGACAACCTAATAAAGATAAAGGATTTATTGGGAGTGATATGCAGCAAAAACAGAAGCAATAGAAGTAAAGCAGATTTTAAAAAGAGAAATAAATTGTTCTGGGAAGTGGATAAAACGCTTCCATGGAGGGTCTTCTGAGACCATGAAGACTATAATAGGGAATATAAACTAGCTTTTGTGACATCTTACTTCCTTGTTTTTGTTTCCTATTGGCTATAATTTCCTTCAGCATGTTGCATGACTTCTTTTCCTTTCCATTACCCCAAATGCTACAAAAAAGTGTTGGTTTTTAACTCCTTATAATTAGTTATTGATGCAATGAAAGAAAGTTGGATCTGCTGACACAGAATTAAAATTAATAAAAGAAGTTTTCATAGTAAAAGAAATCCTAATAATGTCATAATTGCTGATTCTGAATGCTGCATTCATTTGTGGCTAGGGTTCAAGTATCTGGGAAGGGGCTGACACACAAATGGATATACTAGACCAGAAATATAAATTTAAAAGGCATGGGGAGTGGGGAGCCAGGTGGAAAACTTCCCTCTAGTGGAGAAGCTCCCTGAATCTCCGGACCCATCAGCTTTTTATTTACTAGAATACACAGTTGCCCTTTAGCAAAGCAAACAGGCATATCAATGGTAAGGTTTGGTAAACAATAAAAGGATTATCAGGTTAGGGGATTGCCTTCAGCCATTCAGCCAACAGCAGGGTAATATAATGCTGATTTTCAGTCCTTGCTGAATATCAAAGTCCATTAGCCTTCCACAGGACTTCTCGCATTTATATGTTAACTATTGTTGGTCTTTGCCTCCAGCTCTGATTATTACAGAGTAGCAGAGTCACCAAACTGGAAGCAAGAGCTTATGCATCAACAAGTTGTGTAGCATTTTTCAGTACCACTCAGAAACACAGCCTCTACCATACCTCCTGAACTATTTTGTAACTTGCTGAGAAAAACAAAACAGTTTGCATTAGGGTATGTAGTGTGTATTTAGGATTAAATATCATTGGCTTAAAGTACTGTGGTCAAATTTTTTAAATAAATTGTGAAGTAGACTGTTAATTTCAGAGTGAAGATATTGATGCTGAAAAGTCCACATGTTTGAGATTTGCCAAGAAAAGACCCAAACTCTCCAACTTTGAAGCCCAGGAACAGAGTATGACAACATGTTCAAAATGTCATGAGAGCTGCACTATAGTATAAGCTGTAGTTTATATTTACTAGGATGTGCCTACGGAAGCAGCTCTTGAGCTGGCAGAGAGTTATTTCTCCCCTGTTTCATTAGCCTGCTTCTAAACCCGAGAAACAGAATCTCATTTGTCTCCTACACTCAGGGATTTTGCATTTCTCTTCCTTTATAAAAATGCTCAGCAACTGCACCAGTTAACCGCAGAATGGTAAATTTGTCTTGCTATAATGGTGACATCTGTAATGTTCTAGAAAGCAACAGATTTAACAAAAGCACAAATGTGAGAACTTGAAAAAAGCACACCAATAAGATTCATGCCTGTCTGTGTCAGCCTCTCTCCCCAACCAGTCCAGTGCTTACTTAAGGGACTCGGGAACCACACAGACATGGTGGCCAGGGGCATGTATGTGCAGGCTTCCCTTCACCAAGGCTAGTGGGCTAAGAGTACTGATAAGTGTCCTGTTTGCCAAAACAAAGAATAATGCTGCATATGTTACATGGCCATAACCTAGGCAGCTGTGGGCAAACTACGGCCCGTGGGCTGGATCCAGCCCGTTTGAAATGAATAAAACTTAAAAAAAAAAAAAGAGACCGTACCCTTTTATGTAATGATGTTTACTTTGAATTTATATTAGTTCACACAAACACTCCATCCATGCTTTTGTTTCGGCCCTCCGGTCCAGTTTAAGAACCCATTGTGGCCCTCGAGTCAAAAAGTTTGCCCACCCCTGACCCAGAGGCACCAGAAAACATCTGGGGGTTGGCGGATTACTTTGAACCACATCATTGCAATGTGTTCTCCCTGGAACAGACACTTCTCCATAGACTTACTGAATATCTCATTCACAATTTCAGGATGCCTCGTCATGTTCCTCATCAATGAACTGGTTTTCTACGGGAAAAAATGTGCTGAAGCCTGAGGAACTTCCTGGTTGTACTATGTCTCCTGTTGCCCTGAGGAAAACATCCTTAGTTAGAATAATGAAACCACAGAGTAAAGACTCAGTTAAGCACTTTCTGGAACACAGTACCTTGTGAGGTTAAGAGGTTCTCTCGGAGAATGCATTCTCTGATTTTAAGCAGTGATTCATGCTCTAATGCGCCTTGATTGTAAGGAGCACCATTGTTTCAAGTACTATTAATGAAAGGAAAAACTACTAGCAAGTGAACTATGACTTGCAATCATTGTAAGAAGCAGGCCAATGTCAGAGACACAAAAACAAACACACAAAAAGACTTAAAGATAGGGGAAACATGGCAAATGCTACTTTTTATATAGTTATAAAAGTTGAGGAACCAGGGAGTGGAAATGAAAGTGATGCTCCAACCTACAGTACCGATGTCACCTTACAAATATCTCTGCCATTTTTTTTTTTTATTTTTTAAAAAAAACCCATGATGTCAACTTAATTATGTGGACTTAACAAAATTTTATTTCAAGGTTGTTCAAAGGAAAGAACCTAAGCAGATCAATTGAAAGGTTTACCTCTTGGGAGTGACATTTATAGAAAAAAAAGGGTGTTAAATAATCAAGAAAAGGCTTTCTGATTAGTGATTGCTAGACTTCTGACTGACTTTCAGCTGACAATTAAATGTTGGGGTGAGGAGTAAGTAGTTTTCCAGAACAGAGCTTAGGACATTAAAGCTCATCAGGCAAGTATGCAGTGTTGCCTAAGCAAGTGTATTAGCAATGTCAAATTTTTTTTTCTCAGAAGGAGGTTGTGAAATATATACCAGACCTGGCTCCTGTCTGGGGCAATCCTTTTTATTCCAGTCATTGAAGGAAGAAATGCTTCTACAAGGGACATAGTGATGATTGCAGTCAGGCTTTTCTTGTAACAAGCAAAACAAAACAAAATAAAATAACATCAAACGGGGTGGGGACAGAATAACTGTGTTTTCCAGTGATTTATCTAATTACTAAAGGGAAATAGGCTAGTGCTTCACATGGGAACAAAGAGGAATACATCCGAAGTCAAGTGATGTCTGAGTTGGCTCCTAGTGGTAACAGTTATTAGAAGATTATATTGACCAAATGATATTTGGCAAGACCATGAACAAGCCAGATACCTCAAATAAAGACTATGTTATGTATATGCCTAACTACTAATTAATTTTTTATCCTCCTTTTTTACTTCTTTTCCAGCTTACTTCATTGTAAGAATACAATAAATAATGCATATAACATAGAAACTGTGTTGATCTACTGTTATGTTATCGGTAAGGTTTTGTGGGCTATTAATAGGCAAGCTTTTGGGTTCTTCTTTTACTCTTTTTGATAGGCTGTGACATTGATGTTCAATTCTAATTGAATTTATAGGTTTATACATATGAGAACAACCTAAGCTGCTGTAATAAGTGAGTTAAAAATAGAGTGACTTAAGATATAAGTTGATTTCTTCATATATTAGCCTGAGTTGTGGTCTATGATGGGACAGTAGTTTGAGCTATTGCCAGGGGTGAGAGCTTCTTTCATTATCTCCTCTCCCATTCCTAGAATGCAGTCCCTGCCCATCATGTCTCAAATAGCTTAAGTCTGCATATGTTTTTTCAGCTTGGAGCCAAGAGAAGAGAAAAAAGGAAGACAACATGTTTTCGATGGCATTTTGTCTGTACAGATGAATATAGTGATGGGTGAGACTTTGGTTCTTTCTTCTGGGGGAGAGGGTGAATGCATTTATATCTGTATGACAGTGGGTATTTCAGTTTGCCATTGTTGTAAATTTAAATATAGGAGCAAGTGTGTGTTGTTTATTGTGGGAAACTGTTTATTGTCTTCACTATCTGATAAGCATAGACAGAATTCCCCTCCCCCCCAAGGCTGGGTGCCTTTGAAGCCCTAGCAAAGGTTGGAGCTAGGCGCCACCTCTGTTTGTCCAGACAGTGGTAGCTGAAACTACTCCCCCATTTATTATTATGTAAATCCTTGCTGATGGGCTAGTCTGCCTGTTGCTGGGGGTCACCTGCCCAAGGGCTATGCTATGGGTACATCCCAGATCAATAAAAGCTTGGTGAGGCCTGAGCACGAAGGAAGTCCTTCCCCTTGAGATGGACTTACTCGCCTGGTCCCCCAATATTTCCAAATTATCTCTTGTCTTTTCATATTCATTTGTGTGCGGCTCTGCTTCCAGTTCCTGAACCCTGACCCACGCGGGACGTGGGAAGGAAACACCCAACACTTATAAAAAAGATTGGATTTGGCCAGTCTGGTGTGGCTCAGTGGTTAAGTGTCAAACTATGAACCAGGAGGTCACATTTTGATTCTAGTAAGGGTACAAGCCCCAGTTGTGAACTCCATCCCCAGTAGGGGATGTGCAGGAGGCACTCAATCAATGATTCTCTCTCATCATTGATGTTTCTATCTCCCCCTCTCTCTTTCTCTCTGAAATCAATAAAAATATATTTTAAAAAATGATTGGATTTGGTGGAAATAGTGAAATGGCACTCATGTTCTAATGTGGCTTCCTATACTGCAGATATTGGAAAGCACAAACTCTATTTTTAAAACTCTTTTTAAGTTGAGGTTGAGAATGATAATTGGGTTCTATTTGATGAAACTGACTATGATATGGCAGACAGAAGTCTCCTTGCTTGTTTGGGTGTTGTTTCTGGCCAGCACCATTGTATTATGTTGACTCTTTTCTAACACAGCCTTCTAGAGTAGAGGTTGACATTAATTTTTCTGTAAAAGGCCAGATAGTATCTATGTTATTTTGTGGCACAAGTGGTCACACAAGCTCTATCAAAACTTCTCAACTCTGCTGATGTAGTGAAAGCAGTCACAGACAAAATGTAAGCAGAGGAGTCTGCCTGTGTTTGATGGCTGGATTTGGCCTGGGGGACACAGGTTGTCAAGCTCTTTTCTAGAGCATGGCTTAGAAAGGCAGATGCAAGGAGCACTGGTGGTCCAACTTAACATTTTATTCTCTAGTCACTAACCTCATGGGCTGTCTAGCTGTGGAGGTGCTGGCTTCTTGCTCATTCAATCAGCTGTTCTTTGGGTCACAGTTTCAGAGATGGCCTCCTTGTTTTTCCATCGTCCCAATTGCCATAGTGATTGTAGGTCCCTGCTGAGTCAGTTCAATGGTATTGATCTGGAAGTCATGCCTGAAAGCCCAGGGTAAACCGTCTTCTTCCACAACTTTAGTGATTTTTGCAAGCACCCAATTTCTTACATTTTAAAACAATGTCTTCTTAAAGTATATCTAGATTGGGTTCTATTTCCTGGAACTGAAAACTGTTTGATTGAAGCTTATCTCTAAATATTATTCAGAGACCATAACTCCCAATATCTCTATATGTCATTCAGAGATCATCACTCCCAGTTCTCTATTGGTCATTAGGAGATCATCACTCCCAATATCTCTATACGTCATTCAGAGACCATAACTCCCCATAGTCTATATGCGAGGAAAGAGGAGCAAAGGCTCAATGCATTCTGAGATTTTTGGTAGCCTAAATACGTGTTTTTTTCTTTTCCTAAATAAAAGCAGGGATAGCACAGTGAACAGTGCATGTTGATAATAAATCTAAAATCTTGGCAAAAAAGTACAAGATATGACCTTAGACTTAAAAACCATACTGGATTATGGTTAGGTATCACAAATCAAGCCCATGAAGCTTTCTTTCCATTTGGACAGGAAATCTACCAGCAACCAGTGGACAGCAAATGGTACAAGAGATATTCTACTTGTCTTTTATCAAATGCTAGGCCTGGTTGGTGGTTGCCGATTCCAAATTAGTAAAGACAAAATAATTCATAGAAATGTTAAACGTGCTTATGACTAAGAGGTAGATATAGTTGTGAATATTCCTATTTATTGTAAGTGTAACAGGAATTGTTCGAAGACATCAATCAGTGTAGATGTGAAATGGTAGAATCTTAGAGGTGAGGAGAAGTGATGGCAATGACACAAAAGGAAATGGCAGAAGTAAAAATAATATTTATAGAAATACCAAGAACAATCACAAAACAAAATGAATACTGAAGTAAAAGACAACATAATTTAAACTTGCAAAGTATCAAATCAGTAATATGGTAGAAGAACTTTAGTATTTCTTCATAACACAGAGGAAACAGACATAGCTGAAAATGAAGGAAAAATTACATCTAGGAAGAAGAGCAAAATAGAAATCCAACCTAAGATATTCATGCATTCCAAAGGAAATGACATAATTAGCAATTACTTCATAGAACATTTTTCTGAGCTAAAGAAGAGTCTACATTTGTTGGTCTATATGTGCTCACCAAATTCCAGGCAACTGTAATGGAAAAAAACAAACAAAAAAAGCAGACCTATCAAAATTTACATTTCAAAAGTAAAAAATAAAAAGCAACCTTAAGAAGCTATTCAAATTATATTCAGGTTGCTTTTATATTTTGGCTATTGTAAACAATGATGTGATCTATCAACAGATGACTGGATAAAGAAGAAGAGATACATATATACAATGGAATAGACTCAGCTATATAAAAATGAAAACTTGCCACTTGCAACAACATGGATGAACCTAGAGAGTGTCATGGTAAGTGAAATAATACAGAAAGAGAAAGATAAATGCTATATGATTTCACTTAGATGTGGAATCTAAAAAGCAAAACAAACAAAATAATGTATTTAACATCTAAACTGACATAGAAATAGATCAACATGATGGATGTTGGTACTGGCCAGAGATGGCCTTGCTAGCAAGTACTTCTGAATAGATTATGACATAACTATATGTTTTCATTTTTGTGTGAATTCAAGAAAATATATTTTAAGTATGCAAGATCTCAGAAAATATATTGCTAAGAACATATTCTTACCAAGAAAACTACTTGAAAGTACTCTCAACAAACAATGAAAAAATCAAAATCAAGATTTAATGAAATAAATTAGAGATTTAAATATAACTACTCTCTCTATAAAGCTATAAAAGTAAATGCAAAACCAAGAACTATTATTTTCTTTTAATCGGGTTAAGTGTAGGTACAATGAAGTACACAAATTATAAGTTTATAGCTTAATGTAAATATGTATACATCTGGGGCACCAACTATATCAAGGTAGAGAATATTATCAGCACCCCAATAGCTTTTATGCTCCCACACATTCAATAGAGCCCCCTTAAAGAAAGTCTCCAGTTTTATGACATTTATGTTTAGTTTTGCCTGTTTTTGACCTTTGTATGTATATTGTATCTAAAAGATTCATTCATACTATATGGTGCATATAGTAGTGGTTTGTTCTTTTTAAGTTCTGTATAACATACCATTAAATGAATATATCACAAGTTAATTAGCTTGATGCTATTGATGGGCACTTGAGAAGTTTCTAGGTTATGGTTACTAGGTTTTGACTAATTAAGTTTTGGAAAATTTTGTGTATGCTTCTTGGTGAATATGAGTATTTATTTCTGTTAATTATATTCCACCTAATGGAACTGCTGTGTTATAGAAATGGCTATGATCAGCTTTTGTAGATATTGTCAACAGTTTTCCATGGGGTAGATTCTTCTGTAACATTTAGGTTCATGTGTCAACTTGGCTAAACTATCATATTCAATTTTGAATCAAATACCAGTTTAGGTGTTGCTGTAAATGTATTTTGTAGGAGTGATTAACATTTATAATCAGTTGACTTTAATAAAAGAGATTATCCTCCATAAGCTGGGGGGGAGTTGGGGGAGGGCCTTATCCATTCTTTGAAAGTCTTTCAGAGCTTTTCAAAACTAAAGTTTCCTTGAGGTAGAAGAAATTCTACTTGTGGACTTCAGCTTCAGCTCCCCACAGAGTTTATAGCTCTATGTAATCCCAATATCTTCTCCCAATATGTTACTTCACTGCTCACTCTCTTATAGTATCTTTTTTTAAAAAAACATATATTTGTATTGATTTCAGAAAGAAAGGGAGAGGGAGAGAGAGAAATATCAATGATGAGAGAGAATCATTGATCAGCTGCCTCCTGCACACTCCCCACTGGGGATCGAGCTCCACAACCCAGGCTCGTGCCCTGACTGGAACTTAACCTGGGACTCTTCAATCTGCAGGCCGACACTCTATCCACTGTGCAAAACCGGCTAAGGCTCTTATAGTATCTTTTAATGAGAGAATTTCCTAATTCAATGAGGACCTATTTATTCATCTTTTCATTTTTGGTTTATGTTCTGTTTAGAAATCTTTGTGCTTCAGCTCATAAAGGTATTTACCTATCTTTTTCTTCTAAAAACATTTTATTTATTTTTCACAACTAAGTCTATGGATTAATTATTGTGTATTATGTAAAATGGAGTTAATATTTGTTTTTTTTCATTTGGATATTCACTTGATCCACCACCAACTATTGAAAAAAAAATCCCTATGGTTGTCAGTGACATGTCCATCATTTATTAGATTAATTGTTATATGACATGTCTGCCTCTGGATTCTCTATTCCATTTCATTGGTGCTTGTGGTGCAACTTTATGATAAATGATATCTGGAATTCTTAGTCCTCGACCTATATTCTTCAAGATTGTTTTGTATTTTATTAATTTTCTTTTGCATTTCATATAAATTTAGATTAAATTTGTCGGAGCCGCATAGACAGCTACACAAACCTGCTGATAATTTAATTCAATAGGCACTTGATCTAGGAATCAATTCTTTGAAACTTTACATTATTGACCCCAGCACAAATAAAACAGTGGTGATTCTTTTAGATCTGCAATTGAAATGGTTACAATGGCTTATAGAAAATAAGGACTAACCTTACAGTATCTTTTGAAGTTACTGAGAACTTGTTTGTTAGCTTAGGATATCTGGGGCACTTGGAAGTCAAAAGCAGTAAGTTCTATTGTATGGAATAAACATAATAGATTATGCAGTGAAAATGTTGCCTGGTAAACATAATAGATAATGAGGTGAAAAAAATATATATTCTTCTAAAGAATCTGAGATTAGTAGCATTCTGGATAATTATGATACAACTAGAGGCTTAATACACGAAATTCATGCAAGGGGCTTGGCCTCTGCGGCTGCTGCCACCACGCCTGCCTTAGCCCACGCCTGCCACAGCGGCTGGGGGCCTCTGCCTTGCCGCGGCTTCATCTGGAAGGTCGTCCGGAAGGATGTCCAGTCTAATTAGCATATTATACTTTTATTATTATAGATAGATAATACAGTGAAAATGTTGCCTGGTAAACATACTAAAATATGCAATGAAAATGTATATATTTTTCAAAATAACCTGGGACTAGTAGCATTCTAGATAATTAAACTGATTTATGGGCTGCTACTAGTAGCAAAAAATTACATAAACCTTTCTGCTCTTATATGCGTAAATTTCTGCTATAGTTGCTGAACTTCCCACAGTGAT
>NW_006285049.1:7961618-7967612 GCF_000327345.1 Myotis davidii | reverse complement strand
CCACAGGGGCTGGTGACCTGGTGCAATCTGCCGGCTGGCCCCGCTCTTGATCACTGCTGCCAGTCACCTCCCTCTCAGGGGGCAGATGTTCAATGCAGGTCAGGGGCAGCTTCTGCATTGAGTGTCTGCCCCCTGGTGGTCAGGGAGCATCATAGCAACTGGTTGATCTGCCCGTTTTTCTACTGTTTGGTCTATTTGCATATTAAGGTTTTATTATATAGGACTAGAGGCCTGTTGCAGGAAAAGATTCATGCAATAGTCCTGGTCCCGGGTGTTGGAGGAAAACCGGTGCCGCTCCGGTCAGAGCCGCCTTCAAAGCCCTCGCTGTTCTGGCCGGAGCCGCCTAGTTGTTCTGCTGTTTGGTCTATTTGCATATCAAGGTTTTATTATATAAGACTAGAGGCCTGTTGCAGAAAAAGATTCAAGCAATAGGCCTGGGTCCTGGGTGCTGGAGAAAAACCGGTGCCGCTCCAGCTGGAGCCGCCTTCAAAGCCCTTGCTGTTCTGGCCAGAGCCGCCGTCAGTCTTTGCTCCGCTGCTTCTCGCCTACGTATGCAAATTAACCACCATCTTTGTTGGTGGTTAATTTGCATATCTTGCTCATTAGCCAATGGGAGGTGTAGCAAAGGTATAGTCAATTTCAATCTTTGTCTATTATTAGATAGGATGCTTTTCCACAAAATAAGCAATGTCAAACAAAAGTCATTTCCTCTTCACTGAGAAGATGAGATGAAATTAAAATACTCATGTGTAAATAGCACAAAGTTTGTAAACAAATATCCTAGCCACTGGAGAGGGTGAGTAAAAATAATTAAACTTTCATTAATTCCCTGACTGATATAAATAATATTAGTGCTTGTTTATCTCGGCCTAATCTCAGCTCTCATTCTGTATTGAAAAGATTGCTGATGGAAACTGTCAAGTTGGAAAATGATGCTTTCTCACTTTGACTCCTGTGTACATCTAATGTGACTATCAATTGATCATCTATCTACCTCTGTCATTTCAAATTCCACAGTGATACTCATATCGTTGCACATGGCATGTAAACAGAGCCAGATCCTAAGATGGCTGTTAAGTCAGTAGTGATTTACCTTCACATCAGATCTTTCTGTACCCTTTCCTCCCTCCCCTCCTAATGCCCACCTCCCAGACCTTCAGAGGCTTGCACACTGCTGCTGTCAGTCTACTTGTCGCTGCTTCTCAGATTGTTAGTAGCTGCCAAAACCCATGTTTGCCTCTGCTTCCCACTGACCCTGCTACAGTACATTTTCTAGCCCCGTTTGCAGGTGGGACAATGAGACTGGGTTCAACAATGTGCAACACTTATAAACCTAGCCTTGAAAATCTCCTTCAAGATCCCCCTTCTCTTGCCCTTCCTTTCTCTCTTAGCCAGATGCAAAGAATTCATTGGAAGGCTGGAGGGCCTAGGTGATAGCCACTTGATGAAACAGTGCCTGAAGAACTGGTGGGGCAGTGTAATCCCCTGCCCCCTGGCTCCACCCCAGCCAACCTTCACATTGGACCTTGATGAGAGCCAGATGAATTTATTATTTGTTAAGTCACGGGATTTGGGAGTTGTTTGTAACAAGAGTAAGAGTATTTTGACAAAGATAGTGTCCTCATTCCAGATCATTGTTCTATTCTCTGCTTACCCTTTAGGACAGAAAGTGGGAACCTATAGACTGTTGGCCAAATATAATCATAGACTATATTTTTACACTCTGCAATCTAAAAATCTGTTTACATTTTTAAAAGGGTTTACTTAAAAAGGAAAAGGTGGAGGAGGAGGAGGAAGAAGAGGAGGAGGAGAAGAAAAGAGTAGAAGAAAAGAGGAGGAGGATGGTGATAGGGAGAGGAGATGATGTGACAAAAATAGCATGTGGCATGAAAAGCAAAAATATTTACCATCTAGTCTTACAGGAAAAGCTGCCCATCCTCTGCTCCAGAATATTGACAGTTCAAAATCATTTGTAAAAGCCTAGTGTGCCAGATCTATCCATCATAATGTCACCAAAATCTATGTCAAACATGCTGATTGCTGCAGGCTGCCTCACCTGTCAGCATCCAGGTATCCGAATGGTGCAGGGCTCTCTGCAGAGATACAAGCTCGTTGTGGGAGAGGGTGCCCTAATGCCACCCTGAGCCTCACTTTTCTACCTACACCCCAAGGCAGCTCTTTATGCTCAGAGTCTCACAACTTCCCTTTAAGCTTAAGTTTTGGTCTTAAATATTCATGAACTGAAAATCAGTCTCATATACCAGGGGAAGGAACATGTTCACACTATCCCTCTGATAATTCTCATGTTCTAATCTCTATGCCAAACTTTTCTCTCTGTCAGAATAAACCTTGTCCCCACCTCGCATAGACATAAAGGCAAGGATGGAGACTAACTGATACCTGGGCTGCATGTAGGGAGATGTCTCTCTCTCTCTCTCTCTCTTTCTCTCTCTCTCTCTCTCTCTCTCTCTCTCTGTGTGTGTGTGTTATATGGTGTTGTCTATACTAGTGATGGTGTTGTCTATACTAGTGAGCACCTGGTTAAATATATCCTTTTACATTTGCACTTATATAGGTCTGACCATCAAATAAAATTCTTTTAAGATTACAAGTAGCCAGTAAAGAATATGCCAGGCATTGCATTTTGAAGCATGAGTTTCCTGTCCCTTAAATAATAAAAAATGGCAATACTTAGTCAAATATGTTTAAGAATAATATGAAAAGTAATAATGAGATACTAGGGACAGGAAGCAAAAACTATGTTTTTTTTTAAATTTATTTGTACTTATTGATTAATTTTAAAGAGATATAGGGAGAGAGTAAGAGAGAGTAAAGGAGAAACATTGATCTATTGTTCCATTTATCTATGCATTCATTGGTTGATTCTTGTATGTGCCCTGATCAGGCATCAAACCCGGCACCTTGGCGTATTGGGATGCTCTAACCAAATGAGCTATCCAGCAAGGACAGAAATCTATCGTTTCTTTTGCCTGAGAAGAATCATGTGCACTTCATTAGGTGGTTGGATTTTATAATGGCAGAATCTAACTCAAGCTATCTTACCAAACACTACTATAAATATAAAAGGCAATTTACAATCAATAATGAACTTTAAAGTCTCTTGGAATTCAAAGTAATTTGGACTAAATAATAGTGTCATTAGAATATATTTAAAGGCAAAAAAAAAACTTGTATAAAGAAATGGCTAATTGCCCAAGCAATTCCAGACTCCAGGACACCTGCTGACAATGCATTTATCTGCAAAGTTTTGCTGAAAAAATTAAGCTTATCCCAGATATGTAATCATAACTAAGCAATCACTGAACTTTTAAATAAGGTTATGTTGGGGAAGGTTCCAAAACGAATTAAGTTTTACATCCTGGGTTTCAGAGAACACGCAAAAGAGGCCAAGTGTTATTATGACCTACAGATATTTTAAGGTCACATACCAAGATCTGAATAAATCACTGATTTTTCCAAAGTAAATGGACCACAAAATGCGATGGTCAACTCCCTTCCGGGTCTGAGAGCACTATCGCAGAGCCGAGGAGACTGGGCACTGAAGAACACATGGATGGAAGGAATCCTCTTGCCAAGCTCCCTCCGCCGACTTCCAGGGAATTAACTCTGACAGGCTTCCTGATGTTAGTCCATCGCCCCCACCAGGCTTCTCATCCATTTTAATTCCCTGATGGACTGACTGGATAAACAAGTTCACACTATGCTGGCATCAAAAATGAATATTTTATGTGCTTCCATCAAATTTAATAACTTTGGCCTTTGGGAAAGGTTTGCCTTCTCGGGGAATTGAATGTCAAACCTTTTATAAAATCCTACAACTATTCTTTTTTGTTCAAAGTTATTTTGAACAGTATGCTTGAAGATAGAAAAAAAATGGCATAAACTGACAGCTTTGAATGTTGCTGATTTAAATTAGAAGCAACACGGCATATACGATCTTACTGTTTTTCTGGGGCATAATGGTGATGTTTCTTAGCAAGTAAGATACAATTTATTTTTTTAATTTGGTCATTTTCCAATGGAAAAACTATTTTTGTAGAAAACATATTTTAATATATTTAAACATATTTTAATCATTCAAAAAATGACTGACTAATTTAAATTTCAGGTCAGAGAATTAAGGATGAGTTTCTGAAAGACTGGCATTGAAGACTACACTGCAGACAAGGTATTGTTTCTTGTGCACAATCAAAATCTAAAGCCAGATATATGGTTGCTTCTATAGGAGGGCAGTTTGCCTGAATGAGCAGGTCTGTTCTCTTGGAATGACAAACCATTACTAGCTTACAAACCATTCCCATCTTTGTCACAAAAGCAAGTAGGAGAAATTTTCTTCTGGTATTTTACTTCATGCTTTTTTCAATCACCTTATTTTTCTTCCCTTCAACAACAAAGTCCTTTGAATAGAGATCTCTAGGAAGATTACAGTGATTGTAAACTCAAACCTCTTATTTTGAAAATATGTAGTTTTGGACCTCATCTTCTCTTGTGCTAATTCTGATATGGTCTTAAAAGAATATTTTCTAAATAATAGTTTAATTTCTTTTCCTCCATAATAGTTTGTATTACTTACACATATTTATATTATACTACATATTTATACTATACTAGAGGCCCAGTGCACAAAAAATTTGTGCACTCAGGGTGGGGGGGTCCCTCAGCCCAGCCTATGCCCTCTTGCAGTCTGGGAACCCTCGGAGGATGTCCACCTGCTGGCTTAGGCACGCTTCCTGGGGGATCAGGCCCAAGCTGGCAGTCAGATCCCTCTGGCAGCCCGGCAGCCCTCAGGGGATGTCCACTTGCCAGCGGGGAGCAGGCCTAAGCTGCAGTCTGACATCCTTAGCACTGCACTGGCAGCAGTCAGCCTGGCTTGTGGCTGAACAGAGCTCCCCCTGTGGGAGTGCACTGACCACCAGGAGGTTTCTTTTCTCCAATCCATGGAAGCCCCCAGCCTCTCTTTTTTTTCTTTTTTTTTAATTCTGGGATTTATTTACCTTCTGTAATTGAAACTTTGTATCCTGGAGTGGAGCTCAGAGCTGGCCTGGGCGAGTGGGAGGGAAGCTTGGCTTCCTCCATTGCCAGAGGCAACCCAAGGCTCCAGCTCCGTGGCCACGGCTGGCTGAAAGCAGGTATCTGGGGTTTATTTACCTTCTATAATTGAAACTTTGTTGCTTTGAATGGAGCTCAGAGCCGGCCACGGCAGGCGGGAAGCTTGGCTTCCTCCATCATTGGGGCAACCAAGCCCCTGCTTGCTCTAGTTCCATGACTTCCAGCCGCCATCTTGGTTGGGTTAATTTGCATATAGTGGCTCTGATTGGCTGGTGGGCATAGATTAAGGTGTAGTGAAGGTACGGTCAATTTGCATGTTTGTCTTTTATTAGTGTAGATTATAAAAGCTCATTTATCATTATTTGATGTTGTATTTTATTTCCTCTGTGTTACTTCCTAATGTATTTGAATAATTGATGGTTTCTCATAAAATAGATCTTTTACATTTTAATGTCTATTTTCTTTTTAAAATATTAGTATATAAAAATTTACAAATTTTGAATTTATGTAATTTGATGGGTTTGGAGTTATGCATACACCTGTGCTAACACCACCAAACATAATTATCACCTTCAAAAATTTCCTTGCTTTTGTTGTTGTTGTTGTGTGTGTGTGTGTTTTGTGGCAAGAACAATTAACATGAGATTTATCCTCAACATATTTTAAAATGCACAACACCATATTGTTAACTATAGTCACAATGTTGCACAGCAGACAGATTTCTAAAATTTGTTCATCTTGCATAACTGAAACATTATACCCATTGAGCAACAATTGCCCATTTCTCCCCTGCACCCTCATATTTATTTTCTTATATCCTCAATATTACCATGCCTTGGCAATATGGATGTAGAAACCAACTCTTGGTACAAAAATCATTTAAAATAATTGTCTTAATAAAATGTTATTTAAATTAAATTTTAC
>NW_006285049.1:7937293-7961505 GCF_000327345.1 Myotis davidii | reverse complement strand
CCTGTGAAAGTGCAAAGCTTTGTGTCTTCCTTGTTGAAAG
Source organism: Myotis davidii (assembly GCF_000327345.1). NCBI lineage: Eukaryota > Metazoa > Chordata > Mammalia > Chiroptera > Vespertilionidae > Myotis > Myotis davidii. The sequence continues at coordinate 7,961,465 of NW_006285049.1, read as the reverse complement.
AAGGTATGATCACCTAGAATATTTTGTTTCACATTTTGTAATGAAGAGAACGAAACTGCCTTCATCGCAGATAAGGACATTATAAAATACTTCATTAAACCTGAGTTAGTTCATAATCTTGAATATAGTTATTTGAATCAAGCTAAGTACAAGCTATTGGGAGACTTTCAACAAAGAGAATTTGCCAATTTAGACCAAATCAACAACAAAGACCATTAATCATCCTGCTGCAAGAGATAATTTCACAACCTTGTGATGTTTCTGAGATGATGGAAGGCCAGGAAGATGAGAAAGCTGATGTGGCTGTTAAGAGTTCAATAATATTTGGTCCAAGCAAAAAAACAACAACATGTATCATGTAGACAGAAAGAACAGATAATAGACTGTCACGGTAGTTACTTAAAGGCAGCTATTTTTTCCCCAGACATCAGATATTTGAGATACCTAAGATCTAATATTTATAAAGCAATGTACAAAAGTAAAATAACCATACCTACCTAAAATGCTTCTGTTACTTTAAAAGAAAGCGCCTGATAGATTGTAGAAAATGCATTCTTACTTTATTGTACCCCAAATAACATTCATAAAAAGAGGGTGATGTGGAACTTTCTGGGAGGTCATACTAAATTTCAGGAGTAAAGATATGATAAAATCAATGTAATTAAGAAATTCAAAGCAGAATCAAAACAATGGGATTCTGTAACAAACAGAAGACTTATGTTTCCTGTAAGTACATGAATTTAGACCTTTATCACACTGTCTACTGACTGATGGTAAGACAGGAAATAATAATATATTTAAATAAAACATTCCCAGTAAACACCTCTTAGTGATGAGATTTAGTGCCTGAAAAAGGAAAGGATGAAAAGGAGGGAACGGGGAAGGGACCTTTTGAGGAGTTGTAACAGGACAACCAATGGGTCCATGCTGCCTGTCACTACTTGAGCCAATTAAGCATCGACAGGATAGAACAATATATGAGTGTTTATTCCAATACTGCCAGCAGTATGGGAGACCAGCAGGTCATCCACAAAAATCTGCTCTACTCTCCCCATAAGTCAAATACTCATATTGGGTAGAAGGACAAAGATTACATGAAAAAGTAAGAATTACAGGCCTGGGAAAGCAGGCAAGGTATAATGGTTACAGGTTATAGGCAATGTAGGCTGGGGGTTGGTCATAGAAGGTGGGTGCCTTCTGGTACCTCTGGACGCCTCTGGAATCAGATTGTTTCGGCAACAAAGCTGTTAATCTAGGCAGTTCTCAGAAAAGGAGGATGGACTACATTCGATGTTAGCTCCCATGTCCCATGCTCTCAGGAAAAAGAACAGAACAAAATCATGGTTAATAGAGCATGATTCTTATTTCTTATAATTATAGCTAGTCCCCAATATTCTATTTATGCTCCTACCAGAATTAGCAAAAAGAAAAGGAAAGAGGAAAGCAAAGATAAAGAAAACATTTTTTGAGTACTTACTATGTTTTAGGCATTGCAACAGGTGCTTTCATATGTCACCTGATCTGATCTTTAAAATAATTTCCTAGATAAATATTATTACCTCATTTATATAGATGAAGAAACCAAGACCTGTGAAAAATTAACTAAAGGAAACTGAAACCAGAATAAATTCAAGTTCCTTTTCAATGTTAAGCTCATTCATTTTCCACACTCTCATAATTCATCCTTTGGAAGTCATAAAGATTAATCTTCTTGCATTTAAATGAGCAATCATTGCTCAGTGAAGTGAATTTAAGCCCTAGAGATGTGCATTTTCCATTCAAAGCCTGAGTCTCCAAAGGGAACTTAGTGTTTTGGCTCCAGACCATGTACACGGTGTTTTAACTGTGGAACCTGCGATGCGGGAATCAGAGGAGGCAATCTAAGAAGTCTTTGATGTCCATCAAACAGAATCTACTGATGGAGAAATCACTTGGGATAATTGCTCTATCCTGAGTCAGGCATATCCTTTAAGGTACAGAATAGTGTAGTTTCTGAGAGGGAAAATTGTCAATGTAGAGAAGTACACTCCTTTCTAATTAATCTCTGGATTCCTGGACCAGATATAACTAGCTTTGCACCCCAGGATTTCAGTCATCTCCTATCTTACTCTCTTTGATTTGGTTCCCTATGCCCAGTTGTACTTCTCCCAAGGTCCACTCCTAGTTTCTAACCAGACTTTCTGTTTCATTTTCATTTATCTAAGGCCATTGCTCTGTCTTTTACACCCTCCCATCATTCATTACTTATAGGCTACTTATCTGGATTTAACTCTTGCTCCATTATTACCTTATGCCCTGTTGTGTTTTCTTGTCTGAGCCATGCTGCCCCTATGCTGCCTGTCACTACTTGAGCCAATTAAGCATCGACAGGATAGAACAATATATGAGTGTTTATTCCAATACTGCCAGCAGTATGGGAGACCAGCAGGTCATCCACAAAAATCTGCTCTACTCTCCCCATAAGTCAAATACTCATATTGGGTAGAAGGACAAAGATTACATGAAAAAGTAAGAATTACAGGCCTGGGAAAGCAAGCTCTTATCCCTTTCCTTCCACTATTCTGAGTTAATTCTCAAATGGGCCCTCAATGTTGCCAGCATCTCCACATGTTTCCTTAATACATACATTTACTTTTCCACTATCATAGATGGCTATTTTATACCTTCACTTGTCTCCTCCAACTACAAGTACCTTCTTCTTCCTTTCAGATCTCAATGGCTGGCCTTTCTTCCTTCATAGAAAATAGAAGAAACAAGATGAGAAAATTCCACATGCTCCCAGCATTATCCCTAGATACCCACTACTAAATATGCCTTTCCCCTATCACTCCCAATGACATATCAACTACCTTATCTAAAGTCAATCGCTTTATTTAGAACACTGGACCCCAACCTTTTTTTTTTTGTCAGTTTAGATACATTAATTCAACTACTGTCTTCTCTTTATGGTATCATCATTTCCCACCTTTTATCTGATCTTTCCCAACATCATATCGATATGATATAATATCTCTAACCTGTGCCTCTCTTGCTGCTGTCCCATTTCCCAACCCCCTTTGCAGCAAGACATTTTTTAAAAAATGTCTTTGTTTGCTAGCTCTATGCCTCTCTTCTAATCTTTCCCTGAACCTGTGCCAATCAGGTTTTTAATTCACTGAAACAGCTTTTGTCAAGGTCTCCAGTGACCAGTTCATTGCCAAGTATAATGGAATGGTCAATTCTCTGTTCTCATCAAATATTGAAAAGTGTTGAACATTTCCTCATTCTTACTTTCTTTACTTGGCTTCTGGAATCTTTCTCTCTCCACACCCTCTCAGTACTCTCCTTCCTTATTAGCTATTATCTCACAATCTCCTTTGCTGGTTCCTTCTCCTCTCTCCTAACTCTAAATTGGAAGGCTCCATGACGCAGTACTCAGACATCTCTCATCACTCCCTAGGTGATCTCAGCCAAACTCCTGGCTTTCAACGTGTTGTAAGTTTCAAACTTATACCTCTAACCCCGTTGTCTCTGCTGAACTCCAGACTCATTTACGGAACTGTCTACTTGACAAGTCCACTTGAATGTCTAATAGACATCTCAAGTGTAATAGGTCCAATCCAAATAGTAATTTCCTATATTCCTGCCCCAACTTGCTCCTCTTGCAGGCCACCCCATCTCAGTAAATGACAATTTAATTATTCCATTGCTCAGGGGGAAAAAATACCATTCCCTTTCTCTTCCACTAGGTTGAATGTATTAACTATGTCCAAAATACACCTGGAATTCCCCTACTTCTCACACATGCTCCCAGCATTATCCCTAGATACCCACTACTAAATATGCCTTTCCCCTATCACTCCCAATGACATATCAACTACCTTATCTAAAGTCAATCGCTTTATTTAGAACACTGGACCCCAACCTTTTTTTTTTTGTCAGTTTAGATACATTAATTCAACTACTGTCTTCTCTTTATGGCATCATCATTTCCCACCTTTTACCTGATCTTTCCCAACATCATACTGATATGATATAATATCTCTAACCTGTGCCTCTCTTGCTGCTGTCCCATTTCCCAACCCCCTTTCCAGTAAGACATTAAAAAAAAAGTCTTTGTTTGCTATCTCTATGCCTCTCTTCTAATCTTTTCCTGAACGTGTGCCAATCAGGTTTTTAATTCACTGAAACAGCTTTTGTCAAGGTCTCCAGTGACCAGTTCATTGCCAAGTATAATGGTCAATTCTCTGTTCTCATCAAATATTGAAAAGTGTTGAACATTTCCTCATTCTTACTTTCTTTACTTGGCTTCTGGAATCTTTCTCTCTCCACACCCTCTCAGTTCTCTCCTTCCTTATTAGCTATTATCTCACAATCTCCTTTGCTGGTTCCTTCTCCTCTCTCCTAACTCTAAATTGGAAGGCTCCATGACTCAGTACTCAGACATCTCTCATCACTCCCTAGGTGATCTCAGCCAGGCTCCTGGCTTTCAACATGTTGTAAGTTTCAAATTTATACCTCTAACCCAGTTGTCTCTGCTGAACTCCAGACTCATTTACTGAACTGTCTACTTGACAATTCCACTTGAATGTCTAATAGACATCTCAAGTGTAATAGGTCCAATCCAAATAGTAATTTCCTATATTCCTGCCCCAACTTGCTCCTCTTGCAGGCCACCCCATCTCAGTAAATGACAATTTTATTATTCCATTGCTCAGAGGAAAAAAAATTACCATTCACTTTCTCTTCCACTAGATTCAATGTATTAACTATGTCCAAAATATACCTGGAATTCCCCTACTTCTCATCAACTCTACCATGATCACTACTGTCCAAGCCATTATAACCTTGTTTGCATGAAACTATTAGCTAGCCTTTCTACTTTTGCACTTGTTTCAGTATTCAGTCTATTTACTACACAGCAGCTAGAATGACCTTTGGAAAAAAATGTAAGCTCAGGTCCTATTACGCTTCTGACCAATGCCATCCAATGAGTTCCCAACGCACCCAGTTAACAACCAATGTCCTTGTTGTGGCTACAAAGCCTCCCTCCTATCCCACCCTTTTGAGCTTGTCTTTTTCTACTTTCCCCTCATTGTTTATTCTGCTTCAAGGGCATCAGGTTTGTTGCTTTTCAGAGAAAAAGCAGCTTCGGGAGTTTTGCACATAGAGTTCCTTTCAAATGGAATGCTCTTCCCCTGAGAGTCTGATGGGTCCCTTCGTCACTTTTTCCAGGTTGCTACACTCATGTGTCTTCCATCAGAAAAGCCTCACTGACCCTGTTTTAAGAAACGTCACATCTCACAAGTATCCCTATTACTCCCCGCTTCAACATGTCATTCTTTCTTTACATTTTTTTGTTTATTTTGTTATTAGCTACCTCCTCTCCCTAGACTCTAAACTCCACGAGGGCAAAAAGCTTGCCCTGTTCTTTGATGTCTCTGGTGCCTAGAATAATAATTATCTTAGATTAATTTTCAATAAATATTGTTGAATGAATAAATAAATGGGCATCATAAGATTAAATAATCTGACTTGTTTGGTAAGAAGGTACTTTTTTTTAGAATAAACAATAAATTAGAAATATTAAAGGTGTAATAGGCAAAAGAAAAATGAAACTTAAGACTGGTAACTTGTTTAGACTGTGACAAAATAAAACTTTGTTTATTTATCTAGGAGTCAACAGAAATTCAGTGAGTTTTGCTTCTGTTATTTTTTTCTATGAGGAATACTGTTCTCTCTTCAGACATGGCTGGAGCTGTTCATGATCTACCATCACCTACTGGGGGACAGGGGGACAGGCTCTGGAGAAGACTAGCCCATGAAATCAAGCAGCTACCAGGTGTACATCCAGCAAAGTCAACACAGCATAAGACAAAAGTCTACAAGTAGGTAATGTAGGTAAGCAAGTCTTGCAGGTATGGGGATATTAAAATAAAACAGTAGGGCATCCTGGCCTATGGATGGGGCATAGATCAGTTTATTAGTTAGGAGTCTTTCCAGTGTAAACAACAGAAACCCAAATCAAAGTAGCTCTCTCACGAAAGGTAATATATTGATTCATGTACCAATAAGTCTGAAAGCACTCTTCTAATCACAGCTACACCCAGGGGCTTAAATGAGGATATTAGTACTTTGTCTTTTTTTCATCTCCTGAACAAGCTTAAGCTCCATGATAGGTCAGATGGCTCTCCACAGCCCCACTTCTCAGCCCGCCAGTCTATCAACTCCCACAGCATAGGTCTTTTCTGAGAGCTCAGAAGAAATATTCCAGGGAAGGTTCTGCTTGGTCTGGTTTGAGTCTTGTACTTATTCCTGAACCAGTCACAACATCCAACAACATGAGGGAAATTTGGCCAGGCCTGGGTCATATTTCTTTCTCTGTGTTTCATGGGGAGTTACAAGACTCACATGCCCACATAGAATGAGTTCCCCAAATGAAAGAGGAATTCTGTTACATGATAAGAAGAAGGGACAGTTGCATAGTACATGTCTACTACATAGGCAATAAAAATTCAGAAAGACAGGTGTTTGACATAGAGGGGTCTTCTCAATGTGAAAATGAAAAGAAGAATTTTGTGTGTGTGTGCCATGGAGGACCAGATTTGATAAAGATGCCAGTGAGGAATGGACAGGATGCCATTGTTACATTGATTTTCCCCCAAGATTACATATTGATGTTACTCTATTGTTGTAAAAAAGCAACAATTGAATAACATCAAGCTAAAAGATCAAAGATGAAGTATATAACACTGTATTTTTTTTTCTTCTAGATGAGTGGCAGGTAAAAATGTGTTCCTTAAAATATAATATTACTTTTAAAATAACTAACCTTAAGATTTTAGAAAAATGTCAGTTACTTTTCCTCAGTAAAGTTAGTAAAAATATAAAGTATTTAATTGCTTAAATATAAAAACAAAACATAAATGCTTTCTATTATTAAAAATGATTTCTATTTATCTATGACCCAATTTTAAAGTTATAATGATGATCTGTATATATTTTCTGTAGAATTCATTATAGTCTACATTTTTGTACCATTTCTATTTTTGACTTTTTCTATTTGATTACTTCTATTTCTATTTCTACATGGTACCTTTTACAGTTATTCCGACGATCTTTCTCTTCCTGTGTAAGAAGCAAAGGCATCATTAGAGATGTTTAGAGATCAGATTTGGGGTTATTGACTGATCATGGATGTTTCCCTTTGAACTGCTGCTTCTGTTGAATAGGAGTGAAAAAAATATACTGAATACAGCATTAATGTTTATGGTTTGGTCCTGGAAGCCAAACTGAATTTCTCTGAATAATGAGGAGACTCCTGAAGACAAACATTACTGATAAAGTATTACTGAGCATTAATTCTGACACTTATGAATCATGTTGCTAATATCTGACTCAAGAACTTAATGTCACTAAATTCTACAGCCTTCTTTGTCACTTCTCTCTTTAAAACTTTCAATAATAAAGATAAGTTTAAAAAAATAAAATAAAATAATTAAATTCAGAGAACACACACACACCCTAATATCAATAATTTACAGTTTCCTTCTTTGGTTGATTTCCAGGAAACTGTGTCTTTTACCAAGTTTCCTTACCCAGATATTTCTTGGTGGCTTTTAGGACCATTTTCTTGTTCCATGAATGCTTCCCGTATATCACCTGGCATCTTCAATTCAGGCTGCATCTCTGGGCTTTTATATAGATCACTGTTTGCCCAGTTAATATTACTCCTCCAGGATATTGGAGCTCTCCTAAGTGTGAGAACACATCCATCCAATAATTCCTTAAAGTTTACTGCTTTACAAGCTTTTCTTAAAGGCCTGAGAACAGGAAAGGTTACCATGTAGACTCAAGAAGACATGCATGAAAATCCGCCCTTTACCAGAGAGTGGACATAATCGTTTCTGGAATCCCTGTGCTGTACCCCTCCGTCCAGCATCTGCCTTCACTGTCCGAGGGCCTAGACTTACCACTTGGTTTCATTCCTTTCCATTAGAACCTCTCTATTCATATAAACCAGCGGTTCTAAACCTGTGGGTCATGACCCCTTTGGCAGTCGAATGACCCTTTCACAGGGGTCACCTAAGACCATCTGCATATCAGATACTTACATTACGATTCATAACAGTAGCAACATTACAGTTATAAAGTAGAAACGAAAATAATTTTATGGTTGGGTCACAACATGAGGAACTGTATTTAAAGGGCCAGAAGGTTGAGAACCACTGATATAAACTCAAGAGATATTATGCAGAGCATTTAGTACCTCATTATATAATATTACTTTCTGAAATAGAATTGACTTTGCATTTGCTTATCTAAAAGGCCCCTTTAAAGAGTTTTCCAACCCAAACCCAATTACACTTACATATAGAACACACACAATATCTTCATGAAAAGATCCTTTCTGTTCCCATCTCACAAGCCACATGCAAAGTAGAAGGTTGTCCTGCCAACACTATTTAAGAGGAGAAGTCAGGAAATGTATTTTAAAGTAATGAATTGTGCTGTAGAAGTGAAAGTACAAAACCTAAGCCTCTCTGGGGAGTCAGGAGAGTGGAATGTACTCCCTCATTTTCATGAATACACCTTTGTTAGTTTCTAAGAATAAGCCTGACTTTCAAATATGCAAATGTATCCCTGTGACTTTAGGGAGCAAATGACTGCCACGGTGGAATCTCTACTCCATTCTATGGGCCGTTTCTAAAATTGCTGTGATTTGGATGTTTTTGGAGCAGAACATGAATTACCAGAGTCTGTGTTTTAAAACTGTTGGCAGAGTTTGTAATAGTTCCACATTGATATAATTATGAAAATATGTGATAATAATGTTTCCCTTTCTGAGGGTTTGACTATCCACTTAAAAGAACAGTGCAGGCAGATTGCAATGTCAGAAGAGGGCAGTACTCTCTAAGAGAGTGGGGATTCTTTTGTCCTGCAGGTTTCTGCAATCGGACTGGTAGATAACAAGCAACAGGTGGAAAGACATCTGATGTTTGGATGATAGCGGTGAGACTGAAAAATCTTCATGTCTAATCAGAGTGGCGGTTCCAGCAGGACTAGTAGTCATTTTCCCTTTTCCTCAGTGTGCATTTATTACTTACTATTTGCAATGTTCTGAACTGTGGAGGCCATAAATAAGAAACCATGCCTGCAAAAAGCTAAGTTTATCAACATTAAACACATGTACACATTCATGCGTGCACACAGGACTGTTAAATATGCTAGCGTAACACATACACTAAAGAACACTACTGAATGATGAGGCATTTCAGAGAACAGCCATTCTAGGCAAAAAATCAAGACAAAATTAGGATAGCCAGGGGGATAATTTTCTAGAAAAATCAAGTACGTGTAAATGAATGGTGGAATATAAGCAGAAGGGAAGTTGACCTGAACTTTGGAGACCTTTGAGTACCACATGAATTTGCTTGTACATTATTTCATAACAACAATGTTCTATTAAAAGCTTTGACGTCAGGGAGTGACATGGTCAGAGCTGTGCTGTGAAAGTCAGTCTGTTTGTTGGTGTGGAGAAAGAAAAGGTAGGATAGAGGAAGGAAAGGAAGAGTCTGGAAAAACTTGACATACTAACATCTGGTTCTTGAAATTTGCCAACAGATATTATCCATGTATTTCCCATGAGGAAGACTAGTTTGACCTTTAAGAGTCTACATTTAATGTTGATCCAGGCTTAGGTAAGTTATTAAGCTAAAAATATTTCAGATGTTTCACAATGTTTACTAAAGTTCCTTGCCGAGATTTCTTGTATCTGCAAATATATCACAATAATGTCTCAAATGCTTAAGAGGGATCTTCCCTTTCCCACTCTTGCTGTGGCATGCATATGGCTAACGACTGTAGGAGCAGAGCGTATGGAGGGTTGCTCCAGAAGCCCAGAGCGGGCTGCACTTGGGCTGGGGCAGAGAGAGGAACAGGTGTTCACAAAGGGTCCTAGGAAACATAGTTGCTATTACTCCTTCTCTTTCTAAACCTGTCCTATGTTGAAGATTTTAACTGATCTAGCCTTTAGAGAGCTGAATGTCAGGGAGATGGAATTGAAAGCTACCTTGGGAGAATTCTTATGAAAAACAAAACAACACAAAACAATGTTGGGGCTAAAGGAGGTTCTTTGTTTCTTTTTATTACACTGTATCTGCTAACAAGAGTCAAGGAGAACTTTCATCATTATTCTGTAATGAATCGTCTTTCTTTTTAAAAAAATATATTTTATTGGTTTTTTTTTTTTTTTTTTTTTTAGAGAGAGAGAGGAAGGGTGAGGGATAGAGATTGAGCCTGCAATGCGGCATGTGCCTTGACTGGGAATCAGGGATTGAACCGGGTACCTCTTGGTTCATGGGTAGATGCTCAGCCACTGAGCAACACCAGCCGGGCATGAATCTTCTTCATCCATTCCCTTGTTTGTCTAATGAAGGTTTATGAATACCAAACACGCATTACCATGCTAAGGCCTGGGGAAATATCAAGGACTCCAATGTAGGATGCAGTTAGCAGTGCAATGGCTAAAGGAACATGGGAACACAAAACAGCATGCTGTTTTCAGGAGGGGGAAGTGCCAGAAAATGACACTTATTAGAAGGCAGAGAGACCAGATCATGAGATGCCTTGCACAAATCATTAAAAGTCTAGACTCGAGTCTACTTGGTAGCAAGTGTGATTCTTTCGGATTGCCATTCCATATACTCAAAAGCTGAAATGCATAAACAACGTACTTACAAACAAAATCTGTTCTGGTTGATCTTCTTTTTGATCCTTTTGGGAATCGTTATGACTCAATATTGATACAATAAAGGCAGACAGCTGCTAGAGCTACAGCTCTCTGCTCTGCCAGATTTTGGGGTAGCTGGGTAAGGCCCTAGATGTGAAGTTGGGCAAATTGAATTCTTTTGTGTGGAGGACATTTTGTGGTCAGCACAGCAACATCTGAGAGTGAAGTTAGGTGAGAAAATAGGCAAGGAGGAGAGCTAAGAACCCACACATAAAGAGCTTAAGCAAATGAGTTAATTCATGGGAAGTGCTTGGAACAGTATTTGGCACATGGCACTCAATAAATGTCAGCCCCTAATTTAATAATATTATTGTAGAAAATGATAAGGAAGCTTGTAAATATGGAATAGGATTATTCACTTGTTAAATCACCATGAAGATGTATACCTGATGCATTTAATAAACACTTATCGGCACATCCTCTGTGCCAGGCCCTGAGGTCAGCTATGGAGACAGCAGGGATCGAAAGGAGACAAAAAGCTCTGGGCGTTTGGCTTAGGCTTCAGAGTCTGGAGCCAGGGCCACATAATAGACTTCTAAATCTGTGGTCCTGCAATGGCCCTTCCCACCTCCGTCTGCAGAGCCTGCTGACGAGGGCTCTGGGGAGGGGCAAGAGGATGGCCCAAAGGACTGGCACCAGCCCAGTGGCTATCACCTCTGTGAAGCTCTCTGTTCTTCTAGCTGCTGCTTCTATTTCTCCGGTCCCAGTGCCGACCCCCACTCCCCCAGGCCGACTTCTCCCTGTGCAGAGTGGCAGCTCTTCAGGGCATTGGTTTTGTGTAGAGGAGGTGACTCATTTCAGTAAGGATGTCGTTCTTGTTGCGTGGTGGGTACTATGTAGCTGAGTTCAATTTTAAACTGAACGCTAAGCAATTATCAGATCCATTATAACTTAGAAACTTTTGAGGCTTGTTTTTCTAAATAGTCTGAACTAATTTATCATTACCGAACTGCTACTTTCTGGGAAAGAACTCCCCCTCCCCCTTTTCTTTTATGTAAACTGTACCCTAAATGTGGGATTAGATGATGTCAACAGAATGAAGAATCTCCTGGTCTAAAAATATGTTTATTATTGTTTAAAGCATATTTTTCTATGTAAAACTAAAGCCTTACTTTGAAAACTTCTAAAATTTCACACAAATATCTGTGAAAATTGTTAAGTTGATTCTACTTAGCAATGGCTCTTTTAATGGTCTGCAAGACGTCAAAAATTTGCTGTGGCACCACTGGCTCTGCAGAACCATTCAGTGGGTAATTCATCAGTCCAAGCACCTAAATCAAAACACTCTGTGGTGTCTTTTTATCTTTTAAGGGTTTAGGGGGACATAGATTGTGCTAAATCAGGACAGTTATACATATTATTGTGTATCACTTTCATCAACATTTTTAATTAAATGTCTCAAGATATTGCTGTGAATTATCCCCAGTTCAGTGTATATGAAAGAAAAGTGCACATAGGAGAATTTTAAAAATAGATGAACAATTGTTTCCAAATATTTCTAGTAAGTTAGACCTTAAGGGATCTTCTTCTTTAACACTGTATCAAAAACATAGTAAGCGAGATTGTTTGCCAAATCTGCTAATCACACAAAACTAGGAGAGAAAGGTAATATATATAATTGATAATACACATAATTGATAATACACTCAAGATTCCTGAGAGCTCTCGGAGATCTCAACATTCCAAAAGACTGCAACTAACGATTATATCTAAGGAAGATTACAGTTTTCCATTTGAATAAAAATAAGCAATTTTTATTTAAAAGAAAAGTAAAGTATAGAGTGAGAGATACTGTGCTTCTGAGAACTTTAGGTGAAAAAAAGTCAGGAAGTTTTAATGGACCAGAGATTAATATAAATATTTCATGGCCATTAAAACTATTGTGGAGATTGAGAAAAGCAAAATGATTTTAGAGGTCATAATACATCTGGGATATTATGTTTAGTATGTGATGTAATATTTTAATAGAACATCTGCAAGTAAAGTATTTTCCAAGGAAATTAAAGTGACATGGTAAAGAAATGGTAACCATAGAATGTGAAGAAGCATTGAAGAGCCTTGGAATGTTTAGACTGTAGAAGAGAGAATATGCAAGAGAAATACCAGCTGTATTCACATATATGGAGTAATGCTAGGTAGAAAAAAAATTAGATTTATTATATATTGGTCAAGAAGACAAATCGAGAATCAGTAAAAATTATTAAGAAGCATTTGACTCAATCTAAAGGTGTTTCTACTTGTTATAATTGAAATGGAAAAAATCTTAAGTTGAAAAGTTACTTATCACTGGAAATTTTCAATTAGAAATTAGATAAACATGTGTTCAAAGAAGTTAAAGAAAAGTACTCTTACACCATGCAGAAGTTGAATCTGATACCTATTGGACTCTTGTGGACTTTACAAATGTATTTAAATTTTCTAAAATCATTCAACTACTATTTTAATTTCCACACTTTGCTATTTTCTTCTGTGGACTATTCTCCTTTACTTTAAAAATATTTATTTATTTATTTATAATGGACTTTTATAAATGCAAAGGAGAAACCAGCACTCTTTTAAACTTTAAATGAAAGCAAAGTGAATAATTATTTTCCTTTCAGTGTGGCATGGCCAAGAATGCTCACATTGAAATTATGCAAAAAATAAGTCATTTTGAAATAAAATGACCAGATTTTCTTTAAACAATGCACATAACATGCCTTAATTTTACTATTTTTTTTTTTTTGGTAAAAAGTTTTTTTTATCTCTGCTTGGAAACATTCCCTTTCTTTTTATTTTGTTTCATTTATAATTTGGACCTATATATGCCCACCCCTTTTTCTTTCTAGTCTCAGATAATTAAACTTACAACCATAATTTCTTCCACAGGTCTGTTTCCTGGGAACATTTTATTGCCTACACCCTATCTCTGATCATGTGTATCTCTTCTTGAATTCACTTTGAGCTAGGCTGGGGCCAGGTAATTTAGAGGCCTTTCAGAACATGGGAAAAAGTTTACTTTTTCTTTCTGAGAGCTGGAAAGTTATTAGGATATTTTCCCACCTAGGGATGACATGATCTACTTACAGTGTAAAAGTATCATTCTCTCTCCTGCTGAGTGGCAGAATGAGGGCAGAGGGCCAAGAGATGGCCAAAAGCCAGGGGTAGTTATCAAGCCAGAATTGACTATAGTTTGGTCTAAAGTGGTTGTTAGTACTAGGGAAGGTAAGAAATGTTAGGATTTAGGATAGACTGTATTTTAAAATATATTTCTCGTCAAGAATTTAACTGGTGTGAGAACATCATTTGCTACATAAAAGCTGGAATTTGGTCCCTGAAATTATTATATTATGGCCTCTCTCATTTGGTAATTACTAACACAAAGAAAAACTTAAAAGGAAACAATATTGTATTAGTTCATCAGGATTTTGCAATAGGACTGAGAATTGTTGTTAGTCAGAAGTTTAGCTTCTCTTTGCCTTTTTTTTCCCTTAGGAAAACAGAAAAAAAATGACTAACACTAAATAAGTTACAAAAGTGGGTGAAGTTATAAAGGCATGGTTTTTGCATGTGTTCATGTAGTTATCTTTGTCTATATTTTTCCTAGTACATACACATAAAAAAACAATTCATATTAGCCCTATGGTTGAGTAAAATAGAATTCTGACTTGGGGGACACATGCATTTTCTGAAAATGTAAACACTGTAGCATGTAAATGGAAAAGCATTGATAGAACAGGACAATGTCACTGCCCTTAGTCTTCTTAAATATTACATAGAATTATGTGGTAGTGAATCAATGGACCTTTCCTCTTTTTTAGTTTAAGAAATTTGGAGGTTTTGAATTCTCTACTGTAATTAGTTTATGGTATATAATTTTTTTGGTCTACATTTTTCAGTAGAAGTGAGAATTAATGTTCTCAATAGAAAAGTTCTCCTGAAATTCTTTTTTTAAAAAATATATTTTATTGATTTTTTACAGAGAGGAAGGAAGAGAGATAGAGAGTCAGAAACATCGATGAGAGAGAAACATCGACGAGCTGCCTCCTGCACATCTCCTACTGGGGACGTGCCCACAATCCAGGTACATGCCCTTGACGGGAATCGAACCCGGGACCCTTCAGTCCGCAGTCCGACGCTCTATCCACTGAGCCAAACCTGTTTTGGCCTCCTGAAATTCTTTAGGCACCTTTTTTTGTCCATATATCCTAACCTACTTAGGATGGTTAGTCATAGGGATGGCAGGGAGAATGGGTGAGTCTATTACAGCAGCATTATTCTTCTTTCCCACCATAATGAAGGACTACACAGACACTTGGAGTTTACCTAGAGAAACTCCTATGTGCTAATAATTCAACAGTTTTCTTTTTTCACCCTTTGAGAGGGAAATGAATATCTCATAGTTTGGGAAATAATACAATTGGGATTTTTAGAATAAAATGAAAAATAGCTTGGCTACCATTGGGAATAATTATATATAATAGAAAAGTTTTTGAGTGTATGCTTACTTACTAGATTGAATAAACAATGTTTTTTCTTTTTCTTTTTTATTTTAAGCAGCAAAATTTCACTGCTCCTAAAATGTAAGGGAAATGTAGAAGCAACTAGAGTTGCCCTCCTTTTCACTTTTATTGGGATTAATGCCTGAGGCTTTATAGAATACAAATTTGTACTTCGCCATCTTATAAGTGGGGATATCCTGTTTATAAGTCACAATGCCCACATGATTGTGTTGATTTGATTCTTTGCATATAAGATGAGAGCAGGAAAGTCAGCACAACAAACAAGGAAAGAAAAAGTAATTGTTGACTTGCTGAACTTGAGCACTGTTTGAAACCAGCCCAAATGACGCTCAGGTTCTTTTGCCTGCTGCCATGAAGCCAAACACACAACACAGGTGATGATGGAAGGAAAGAGATTTATTCAAGCGCCACTCACCTGAGAAGATGGGTGAATTTTGTCCCAAAGCCCATCTTAATCTCTCAGGGTAGCAAAGAGCTTTGATAGGGGGAATATGGGAAGAGAGGAACTAAGGAATCTTGGCAAAGTGCAATTTCACAATTCAGCTCTTGGGTGGTTTTGATGTTCTCTTTCATGTGTGTCAGTGTCTGGCTTTTTATTCTCTGTGGGTTTGATGACTGATATATGGGGACAGGATGTTACAAGCCTGGCCAGCTATCAGCATGTGCTACATTTCTGTGCCCGAGGCTGGTGAAAAGGGAACCTGGAACTGCTGCTGCCTGTGACATGCTTAAATATGAAACTATTAATATTTTAGACTACAAGTTTTATTAGTATGTTCTTTAATTCTTGGTTAGTTAGTTAATTAAATGTGAGGTTTTTAATATCCTATACCCTGTTTCATGTTTAATGAGTGGGCTGTAGGAAAGTGACATGAAGTAATTGAGAGAATAGTGAAATCAGAGTCCAAATATCTGAATTTCAACAACAATCTTGACACTCATTAGATTTATGACCTTGGGCCAGCTATTTGTTTTCTCTGAGTTTTAATATTATCCATTTTTATTTGCTCAATCTTACAATACAGTTATGAAACCTACTACAAATGTCTTTAAGATTTGTTTTGATTTGATTTCTTTTTATTTTTCCACTAGATTGTGGATATATAAAATATTCTGTTTATAAGTTACTTAGAGATGGTCCACAGATGAGAGGGGAGTTGGGGGGACGGGTAAAAAAGGTGAATGGGTTTAAGAAGTATAAATTGCCAGTTATAGGGATGTAAAGTACAGCCTAGGGAATTAGTACTATTGTAATAACTAGGTATGGTACCAGATGGATACTCAACTTATTAGGGTGATTACCTCATAACACATATAAATATTTAATCACTATGCTGTACACCTGAAACTAATATAATATTGTATGTCAACTCTAATTGACAAGCAAATTTTTAAAAAAGGAGGGACATTCTTTCTCATGCTACAATATGGATGAAACTTGACATCATTAGATATGGGAAACTGTTTATTGCCTTCACTATCTGATAAGCATAGACAGAATGCCCCCTCCCCTCCCCAAGGCTGGATGCCTTTGAAGCCCTAGCAAAGTTTGGAGCTAGGAGCCACCTCTGTTTGTCCAGACAGTGGTAGCTGAAACTACTCCCCCATTTATTATTATGTAAATCCTTGCTGATGGTCTAGTCTGCCTGTCACTGGGGGGTCGCCTGCCTAAGTGCCGGGAGCCGGTCCAAGGTCACCTCGCATCCCAGATCAATAAATCTTGGTGAGGCCTGAGCACGGGTAGAAGTCCTTCCCCTTGAGTTGGACTTGCCGGTCTGGTCCCCCAAACTTTCCAATTATCTCTTGTCTTTTCATTTTAATTTGTGTGCGGCTCTGCTTCCAGTTCCTGAACCCTGACCCACGTGGGACGTGGGAAGGAAACACTCAACAATTATGCTCAGAGAAATAAGCCAAATGTCCTATAATTCCACTTTGTGAAGTAACTAGAGTAGTCAAGCTCATAGACAGAGAGTGGGATGGTGGTTGCCAGGAGCTTGGGGGAAGTGCAATGGGGAGTTATCATTCAATGGATATAGAGTTTCTGTTTTGCAAGATGCAGAGTTCTGGAGATGGATGGTTGCACAATAATGTGAAGTACTTAATACCACTGAACTGTGTACTTAAAATGATTAAGTACAAGTGCCCATCAGTAGATGAGTATATAAAAAAGTTATGGTACATTTATACCATGGAATATTATGCAGCATAGTATTCCAAAAAAAGGAAGAAGAATCTCTTACCCTTTGGGGCAGCATGGAGGGACCTAGAAAGTATTATGTTAAGTGAAATAAGCCATTCAGAGCAAGACAAGTATCATGTGATTTCACTCATATGTAGAATCTAATGGATAGGGTAAGCTGATGAACAAAATAGATCCAGAGACATAGAGGCATGGAACGGACTGATGAATCTCAGAGGAAAGGAAGGGGTCGGTGGGTGGGGAGAGATTAACCAAAAAAATTATATGCATATATGCATAACCCATGGACACAGATGGTGGTGTACTGAAGGGCTAGGGGTGTGTGTATGCAGGATAGACGGAGTCAATGGGGAGAAAAAAGGAGACTGCTGTAATACTTTCAACAATAAAAATACATTTAAAAAATGGTTAAGGTGTTAAATTTTGTTATGTCCATTTTACCAGAACAATTAAAGAAAAGAAATTGAAACTGTATTAGAAAATACATGGCAAACCTCCAAATGCAGTCCTAGCAAGACAAGTCTCACAGTCTGCGTGTTTATATTCTCCCGAAGATATGCATGTCTTTGCATCAGAGCGATATTATTTCATTTTCTTAGAACACTATCTTTCTCTGAATAAGTTAGTATGTTTCAAAAAAATTTTTTTTATAAATATATAACAGAAATAAACGAGAGTTCGTATCTTTGGACTCAATCTTGTGATCCTGCTGCTAAATCTGGTCAGTTTATGGTTAAATTGAATAGCCCTGCAGCTCTTTCTTCTTCCCTTCCCCAAATTAAATCTTATGCTTGCTCTAAATTTAGGGTCATTTAGTGTATAAGGGGAGTAAATGTTTGGCTACATAAGCAAAAAATACAAGGTTATTTCAATTATTTGAAGGAATTAGTAAATTGCCACTGCCGGTGGAGAAAACACCAGGTTGTTTAATATGAAAGCATCAGAAAGCTTTCCTTAAATGGACTGTCTGCATCAATTGAGTGTTAACTGCCTTGAGCCCACCAACTGCCTAAGGAACAAAACCAAGCAGACTGCTCTAAAAAGTCCAGATGGACAACTCTACAGGACAGTACATCCAGAGGGAGCTGTCAGTCTGTGACAGTGTGAGTGCTCACCAACAGTGTTCATTGATTTTATTTTACAGCCTGCCATGGATATTTTAAAAAGTAGACATGTGTCATAACTATTTATTTATTCTGAAATATTTGTTGAGCAGGTACCATGTTTAGCACTGGGGAGGCAGTGAATAAGACCAGGTCCTTGTCCTTATGTAGCATACATTCAGTAGGGAGAGAAATAAAATATACAAGTAAACATTTAGATACCTAATATTATTTCCTACAGTAAAGTGCTATGAAGGAAAACTGCAGTGTGCTGTAAGAGAGAGTCTGAGTTGGAAGAGGGACTTTAGGCGTGTTGTCGCAGAAGTCTTCTCTGAGGGAGAGCATTGACGAGTAGACCTGGGAACTCATTGAAGGCCGATCATATGGAGAACTGGGAAAACAAAGAGCCTTTTAGGAAAAATGGAACAGGGTTTGAGTTTGGCATATTTGAGGAACAGAATCAAGGCCAGCAAAGAACTGAGTGGTTTGAGATGAGGTCAGAGGAGGGAGTAGCCAGATTATTTGTAATGGAAAAGAGTTGGACTTTCAAACTGTAATGCAAAGTCATTAGAGAGTATTTAATGGACAAGTGATCTAAATGGATTTCTGCTTCTAAATGATCACTCTGGATGATTTAGCATATAGCTGGGAGTGGAAGGAAGGACACCAATTAGCAGGCTATTGCCTGAGGGTCACAACAAGTTAATGGTAGCCTTGATCAGAGTGGTAGCCCCTGTGATACGTTATCAAATCCGGAGGAATGGTTAATAGGAATTATGAATGGAGTAGATAGGTAGGTGAGAAAAAGGAAAGCGTGGAAGATGACTTCTAGATTCTGGACTTGAGTATCTAATGGAACATTGGGAAAATAATCCAATCTAATTGGCATTGAATGTTGCAGAAATTGTTGCTGATACACTTTACTGTGATCGCAAAGAGGGGAAGGAGGAATGAATAAGAGCTAAAGAGAAGACTGGTAGGAAATTTCCATTTCTTTTATTGCACCTGGTCCAAACTACGGTTTAATTTTATGGTGTCATTAGGCTCAGCAGGGATTCAGTGGGTGGTCTAAGAGCAGTTGCTTGTGCTGCCACATGCGGCAGCCTGTTCACCTCTGTCCAGTCGTGTCATCACAAAGTCTTCTCTGAGACGTGAGATTTAAGATTAGACTTGAAAAAAATCTTAGAAATCCCATCATATCAAGAGCCAGCAGGAGAATTTTTTAGAAAAAAAGCAACACCAACTGAGCGTGGCTGGTACACATTAAGCAAAGAGCTAAGAGAGTGAAGATAAGATCTGAGAGGTAGGGAAGAGCCAGATCACTTGTAATAGAAAAGAGTTTGATATTCAAATTGTAATGCAAGGTGTTAGAATTTAGAACCAGAGGGGACTTAAATAGGAGGGGACTCAGAGTGAGGGGAAATCCAGGGGGAATAATTCTAGCTCTAACTGCACATTGCCCATTAATTCTGTTGACCTCTACCAGACATCCTTTACAAAGAACTGTGAGACACATGGAAAACTCTAGTCTCTCATGTAATATTCAAGTCTGGGATTCAAATGAAGCACTGCAGTCTTTTTTTCCCTTTTTCTAACTGACCTGACCTATGTCAACAAAGGCACTCCTTTTAAAAAATATATATATTTTTATTGATTTCAGAGAGGAACGGAGAGGAAGAGAGAGATAGAAACATCAATGATAAGAGAGAATCACTGATTGGCTGCCTCCTACATGCCCCACTGTGGATCGAGCCTACAACTGGGTATGTGCCTTCATAGAGAATCAAACGGATACCTCCTGGTTCATAAGAAGATGCTCAACCACTGAGCCACATCAGATGGACAACAAAGGGATTCTTGATAGTGTAAGAACTACCGATTAACCTAGAGTGTCTAATAGAATTGTAAAGAGCAACAGCAACATTGAAAAAAATTGAGGCATTCATGTAAACCAGGGAGGCAAGATAAGCAGCTTCTAGCTTATCACAATCATACATAAATGATTGACACATACGTATCCAGTCAAACCTTGGTTCTCAAATATCTCCCATTAGGAACAATTAGGTTCTCAACGAAGTTGTTCATGAAAAAAAATGTATTAGTTGTCGAACAAAACTTCAGTTCTCAAACTGACAACCTTCTCATGCTGATACCTGTATGATCAGCCACATGTCTGTCAGGCAACAAACAAAGGAGAGAATGTGCTAGTATGAGTTAGTTTACCGCTAAACCTCATGTTAACATCTCAGGAAATTGTGCTGTAAATATTTTCATGAATTTTTGCTTTTGCTGCTGCTTATCTATAATAATAAAAGGGTGATAAGCTAATTAGACCAGACGTCTTCCGGGCATCATTCCGGACATCCTTCCTGATGAAGCCAGGAAGGAGGGAAGTTAGCCCGGTCCTGGGTGTCTGCGGTCAGTCCGAGGGAAACCAGCCCAGGGTTTGGGTGCCTGAAGGTGGCCAGAGGAGGGAAGCAGCCCAGGTCCCAGGTGCTGGAGGGAAGCCAGTGAGGCAGCTCGGGTCCCAGGTGCCTGAGGGAAGCCGGTGCTGGCAGCTGGGAGAAGGAAGGCCTACTCTTGCACGAATTTTTGTGCATCAGACCTCTAGTTATTAAATAGGTACAGTAAGTCATCATGTGGCCTAAGATGGTTAGTGATAGCAGCAAAGTGAAAAGGAAAGCTGAGAATGATAGAGTTTAAAAAATAAATAAATGCAAAGTACAATAGAGGTGTGCGCATATCTGATCTGGCTACTGACTATGGTATGGTGAAATCAAGTATTAGCACAATTTTTGAGTATAAGAGGCCATCAAGAATGCTGAGGTTGCTAAGAGTGTGAGAGTGCTAATGAAGCAACAATCACAGGCAATTGAATTTCATTTCCTTTTTGTTAAATTTCATGCCCTTTTTGTTTTTAAAGTATTTATTTATGGTTTAAACAGTACATTAGACATGTACAGTATTTAAGAAAGATTGCCCTAACCGGTTTGGCTCAGTGAATAGAGCGTCGGCCTGTGGACTGAAGGGTCCTGGGTTCAATACCTGGGTTGTGGGCACATCCCCAGTAGGAGATGTGCAGGAGGCTGCTGATCGATGTTTCTCTCTCATCAATGTTTCTAACTCTCTATCTCTCTCCCTTCCTCTCTGTAAAAAATCAATAAAATATATTTTAAAAAACCAAAAAAACAAAAACAAAGATGGCAGTTAATTTGTATATGCAGGCATGGAGCAAATACTGAAGACTCTCTCATCAATGTTTCTAACTCTCTATCTCTCTCCCTTCCTCTCTGTAAAAAATCAATAAAATATATTTAAAAAAAGAAAGAAAGATTAAAACAGGGAATCATTTATCTGGAACAGATTAATTCAATTTACATTATTCCCAATGGGAAAAAATGATTTGATTTTTTTAACAAATTGCTTCTGAAACAGCCTTCTGGAATGAATTAAGTTTGAGAACCAGGGTTGCACTGTATGCCTAAGAGATATGCCATATTGATACAGTAGACAGACAGACATGAGCACAGTAGGACCAATAATCCAGGTATGGAAAGTCACCAGGTGGAAATCCCCAGGTACTTAGCAACAGGCAAAACTGGGCCAGGACCTCACCTCCTGCGTGACTTTCCTCCTTTAGCAAATCCTTGGTGAGGCCGTCTGAACCCTCTCCTGACCTTTCCTCTGCTGGCATGTCACTAGTCAGGTGGTAGACCCCCTTAGAGAAGCAACGGGGGTGGGGTGGGGGGGTGGAGAATAGCCTCTTTGGACGCCCATACAAGCCCTTGTACAACAACTCCTTTAAGTATTAAGCCCTAGAGATAACTTCTAGGCCTCAGTTTTGTTTCAGCTCCAGGCACAGCAAAGCAGCAAGGCCATGTGACAGAATGGCTCACATCAGGACCAGGTGTGATGACTAAAGAGCCCATGTTTTGATTGAACAATCAGTGGAGACCAGACCTTGAGGAGTTACACCTGGAAAGCTGATGAATATTCTATTGAGATCCTCCCCAGAGACCTCTAGATAAAAACCCTCAAGTTGAAGCCTCCAGCATGGCTCTCTCTCTCTCTCTCTCTCTCTCTCTCTCTCTCTCTCTCTCTCTCTCTCTCTCTTTCTCTCTCACACACACACACCCATGCCTTTCCTCATCTCCTTCTTTCCCCAGCATGTTCTGACTCTGTCTCTCTCTCTTTCTTTCTAGCATGCCCACACCCTTCCTCCCCTTCCTTTCCTCAAAGTGCATACCTTTGCTTTCTTTCTCCTAAGCTCCAAGGGCCCATCTTTTGCCTTAATAACTTGTTCCCTGAGCCCAAGCAGCTCACCTGGCTCACTTCTTTCACCCTCAGTTCTTCTACCTCGGTGACTTTCTAAATAAATTTTTGCTTGTATTTGAGCCTTGGCTCTGAATACCTTCTTAGCCAAAACTCAAGGACCGAGGTCTAATGTTTGGTGCCATTTTCCATTAACAATATGTATAAATATATATCTATATACATAAAAGCCTAAGCTACTATCCAGCCATTCGACCATCTGACCGGCAGCTATGATGCTACAATGACCACCAGGCAGCAGATGCTCTGACCGGTAGCAATGATGTGCAATGGACCACCAGGGGGCAGATGCTCAGCACATGAGCTGCTGAGCTGTAGTGACTTGGCAGCTGCGTTCCCAGGTAACACACGGGGAACCAGAAAGAGGGAGCCCGATTCCAGGGTGTGTCACCCAAGAACCGCCCTCTCACAATCTGGAACCCCTCCGGGGATGTCAGAGAGCCAGTTTCAGCATGATCCCCGCAGGCCAGCCCAAGGGACCCCCACCGGTATATATATATATATATATTCAACTCCCCCAGGTAGAAAAGCATTGTAGAGGAGTTTCAGATTGGGCCAAATTTATCTCAATAACAATTGGTACAGATCTTTGGGAAAAATTATTATGTCCACATGAAGGTTAAAGTTAATTTTCTTTTAAGCAGAACTTGAAAGATAATTGGATGATGGCTAAATGTTCTCATTTACTGGCAGTAGGTAATGCTATCCTCTTAAGCTACGCTTTGCATTGTCCTTGTGTGCTGAGATACTAAGTGTTTCTCATGTTATTACTGCATACTCAAAAAAAAAAAAGGGCAAAAGAACTAATGGCATTTATGACCTCATTTTCTTCAGAAACAAGGAAGAACTCAGAGTCCCCAAATTTAAATTTTATATATTCTCTAGTTGTGTAGGTTGATTTATACTTTCCTGTGCTTTTATCACCAAATTGCTGTGTTTCTCACAATTAACCTTCATGTTAATAGCTCATTTAGATAAAAAGTGATAGAGACGTTCTTTCTCTAGTGTTAATGTGATCCTAAAAATCTAAGCTTTCCATTTAGCTATAAGCAAACTGAAAATTATGTTTCTTAATTATTGCCGGGAGCCAGTCCATCCTTGCTGTTTCAAGGGACCTGGCATATATGGCATACTGTTCTTAATATGTTTGCTCACCTTCTTGACGCTGTGTTTTAACCAAGGTCACCTCTCCGAGAAAGGTTGTTTCCCAAAGTAGGGATTTTCCCCTGAAGTTAGGGAGGGAATAAAACCCCTACTAAGTGCC
>NW_006285049.1:7933470-7937119 GCF_000327345.1 Myotis davidii | reverse complement strand
CCTGACTAGAAAACCTGGAGAACCTGGCTGGAGAACCTAGCAAGAGAACATGGACACAGAACTTGGCTGGAGATTGTGGCTAGAGATCCTGGCAAGGCTGCTGATCAACTGAATGCAGTCTCCGTGTCTTTCCTTCTTTGCCGACTCCGTCCACATCTTTGGGGACCCCGGACCTGCTGGGGCTGGACCCCAGCAAATTATAAAACTGTATGTCTGCTATTCCTTACCCTTTATCTAGTTAATTTCTCTTTGTGTTTAAAGATCTGATTTGTATGCCACCTTTTCAGAAGTTTCTCAGATAGAAAACATGTAACAAAAGGTGGACAGAAGTAAGGTGTTTCTTCGTTTGTACCAAGATTCCCAATCAACCAAATATCACCCTTGCCTCAGGGAGCCTTTTATTTACAATAAAGAGATATACCAGCAAATGCTTATGACAGAATATTGCACCCATCTATGATAAATGTATATGCAAAGGACCTACACCTGGAGTGTGCCTCGTTTATTTGAGGAAAAGTGAGGAGGCCAATGGCTTTTCTAATCTGTTTTTCATTTTCTTCATGCTTCTGCTTTAATTATAATCAAATGATCACAATTCCTGACTGTGCCTTGCTAATTTACATTATATATCTTTACACTTTTTTTACAGCTACGAATTTTATCTTAAATTATGGATGCTGATAATTCTTCCTTTAGCAGTTCACCTAAACATATCTTCTTGTGCTCTCCCAGACATATAGAGGTTCTGTTTTAATAATGTTTCTTTGAAACTTGTACCAAGGTAATTATTTCAGTTTTGGTCATTTTGAGTTTGATAGGATTTTGATTCATCCAAGTAGAAAAATTTACTAGAGAAATGGATTTATGTGGCTGCAATGCGAAGGAGATCCAAGACTGGAAATAGAGATGTAGAAAAATTATCTATAGGAGGAAGTTAGAACCAGAAGAATGTATAATATTACACAAGAGAAAATGTTAAGTGATAAGAGAGTCAAGAACCAAGTATACAATTCTTCATAAAATTAGTGAGGAGAGAGTGAGAGAGAGTGAGAGAGAGTAGGGGAGGGAAAAGAAGGGAATGGAACTTGTGGAAAGAGTTTTAGCCCTAACAGGTTTGGCTCAGTGGATAGAGCGTCGGCCTGCGGACTCAAGGGTCCTGGGTTTGATTCCGGTCAAGGGCATGTACCTTTGTTGTGGGCACATACCCAGTAGGGAGTGTGCAGGAGGCAGCTGATCGATGTTTCTAACTCTCTATCCCTCTCCCTTTCTCTCTGTAAAAAATCAATAAGATATATTTAAAAAGAGAGAGAGAGTTTTAGAGTTCTTAGAGAAAACCAGGAGAGAAAGAAATGTGAGGGCCATGGTGGAAAATTTTCAATTTTCAAGGCTTTTTACTATAATTAGAAGAAAATGTAGGGTCAGGGTAATTTTTCATGAAAGATACTTGAAAGTCTAAAAAAACAGATATAGAAAATATAAGATATATAAGCTGTACTTGCTGAAAAGATGACAGGAAGAAAAGGTTGGAAAAGAAGACAATATTTTGGGTGGTACTCTTCAATTGGAATATCTATGAAAATTCAGGGAAAATTTGTAGTTACAAAAGCCTATTAAACTAATAACATCAAACAATAATTGGGCCAATTTCTGTGTAGATCTTTTCCAATTATTATGTCTCATAGCTTTTCATACTTTTTATAATGAGCATGAATGATTTATTACATTGTGATGGGTTACCCAGGAAATTGATTATAGGATGAAAATTAGTGCGTAGAAAATTTATTGGGAAAACATCCATTATAGGCAAACTTTTTTTTTTGCCTTTGAACCTAGTTATAACAGCAATTTTAAAAAAATTGTCTGCTAATTCCAATATTTGCCTTTACTTTTTTTTTTTAAATATATTTTATTGATTTTTTACAGAGAGGAAGGGAGAGAAATAGAGAGATAGAAACATCAATGAGAGAGAAACATCGATCAGCTGCTTCCTGCACATCTCCCACTGGGGATGTGCCCGCAACCAAAGTACATGCCCTTGACCGGAATCGAACCTGGGACCCTTCAGTCCGCAGGCCGGCGCTCTATCCACTGAGCCAAACTGGTTTCGGCTGCCTTTACTTTTAAGCATGAGCAACATTTTCCTGTTTTCACTTTAGATTTTGTTGTTGTTGTTGTTTATTTTTTTGGTTCTTTTTTTTTTTTTTTTGAGGAGGGTAGCAGGATAGTATGTCCAATGATTTTAAATTACATGCTGGGCATTCTGATGATACAGTGCAGGGATTCTGGATTCTATTGTGTTTTTTGAAGAGTATTAATGTGTTTTATTTGTTCTGTTTGAAGGTAGTTAAGTTGGCTGCACTCAGGTTGTAAACTGTGTCTCACCTTTGTCAGGCAGCAGTTGAAATTTCTGCTAAATTATTTTACTGGTTTCTGATGGCTGCTGTCATAAATCACCCCCATAACAAAACAAAAGAAAAAATTGTGTTTTTACTTAAATCAACAAAATGTCTTAAAACAACAAAAATGTGGTCTCACACTTCTGGAGTCTAGAATGTCCAAATCAGTTAGCAGGCCCCCCTACCCCCAAAGGGCTTTAGGGGAGAATTCATGTTCCTTGTTTTTTCCAAATCTGATAGCTATAGGGATTCCTTGGCATATGCCTGCATTACTTTAATTTTCAAGGGCATCATTCTCCAATCTCTTTCTGCTCTGTTTTCACATCACCTTCTGCTCTGTGTATAGTAAAATCTCCCTCTGCCTCCCTCTTATAAGAATGCATGTGAGTTTTTCTTAAGACCCAGCTGGATAATCCAGGATAGTCTCCCCATATTAAGATCCCAAATCACTTCTGCAAAGACTTTGCCACATGAGCTAACATTTATGGGTTGCAGGGGGTAAGGAGTTATGACTCAGCCTATTACAGTTCTTTTAGCCTTACTGGGTTACTTGGAGTGTGTGCTATGTATTTGTAGTTTCAGAGTTGGTTTAAAATGTGGGTAGAATTTATACTCTGAATTGAAGACTCTCTGTTTCTGGATTTCTCCTTCCAAGGATTTCCCTTCTCATTTTTTCTTTTGTTATTAGCCAGAACTCTGTCCTATGGCTCTTCAAATATATATATTGATTAGAGGCCTGGTGCATGCAATTCGTGAATGCGGGGGGAGTCCCCTCAGCCCAGCCTGCACCCTCTCCAATCCAGACATCCTTCTCGCAATCTGGGACCGCTGGCTTCTAACCACCTCTGCCTGCCTGCCTGATCGCCCCAATTGCCCTCCTCCACCAACCTGATCGCCCCTAACTGTTCCCCCTTTCCAGCATGATTGCCCCTAACCGCCTCTGTCTCAGCCCCCACCACCAACACTCTGTCCGGAAGGAGGACCTGAGGACCTGAAGATGTCCGGTCTATTTGGTCTAATTAGCATATTACCCTTCTAGTATAGACTAAGGGCCCGGTGCATGGGGAGGGTGTCCCTCAGCCCGGCCTGCACTCTCTCCAATCTGGGACCCCTCAGGAGATGTCCGACTGACGGTTTAGGCCAGATCTGGGTTCTGGCCTAAACCGTCAATCAGACATCCCTCTCACAATCTGGAACCGTTGGCTCCTAACCGCTCACCTGCCTGCCTGATTGCCTCTAACTGCCTCTGCTTA
>NW_006285049.1:7915962-7933073 GCF_000327345.1 Myotis davidii | reverse complement strand
GGGCCATTTTCGGGCTGGTCAAGCCCCCCCCACCCCCCCCGGGCGACTGAAGCTCCCAGCCTCTCCTT
This sequence comes from Myotis davidii, assembly GCF_000327345.1. Classification (NCBI taxonomy): domain Eukaryota; kingdom Metazoa; phylum Chordata; class Mammalia; order Chiroptera; family Vespertilionidae; genus Myotis; species Myotis davidii. Next base: position 7,933,005 of record NW_006285049.1, on the reverse strand, counting down.
TTAAAATTTTTTTTTTATTCTTGGATTTATTTACCTTCTATAATTGAAACTTTGTAGCCTTGAGAGGAGCTCAGAGCTGGCCAGGGCATGAGGGAGGGAAGCTTGGCTTCCTCCATTGCCAGGGGCAACCAAGCCTCTTGCTTGCTCCCGCTCCTGTCCACAGCCCGCTGAAAGCAGGTATCTGGGGTTTGTTTAGCTTCTATAATTGAAACATTGTTGCTTTCAGAGCTCAGAGCCATGGCAGGCAAGGAGCCTTGGCTTCCTCCATCACTGGAGCAAGCAAGCCTCATGCTCGCCTCAGCTGCGTGGCTGCCATCTGCCATCTTTGTTGGCGGTTAATTTGCATATCACCCTGATTAGCCAATGGGAAGCGTAGTGAAGGTATGGTCAATTACCCTTTTTGTCTTTTATTAGCTAGGATATTCATCCTGTTTGGAACCTACTGGGACCTTTTCTCAACATCAAAGCTGTGTAAAATGGATAACTCACCCACTGCCATTTCCTTTTCCATGAAGAGATACTTCTGCATGTTCTTCCTGCTTTGGTTATTCCCCCGTGCTCTCAAGTAGTTTTTTTCTTCTTGCCAGAACTTATAGCTTATATCTATATATAGGATAGATGGTTCAATAGTACCCATTCTCTATTATTAGAAGCTGAACTTCTATATTCTTTTTGAGTATAGGGGGCATTTACAAAAAATGCAAATTTTGCATTATAAACAAAGCCCCGATAAAAGGTAGAAATCTTTTTAGAGTATTTTTTCTGACAACAATAAATTAAATTAAAATTTTCAAACAAAAAGATAAGTAGAAAAACCCAAAGTGACTATAAGCTATGCACCTTTAAACTATCTTTGGATCAAAAAAGAAAAACAAACAAACAGACATTAGAAAATATTTAAACTGAATGACAATGAAGATAAGACATTAAAACTTGTCAGATACACTAAGGGACTACTTAGAGAAATGTTATAGCCACAAAGGCAAATATTTAAAAAAAAAAAAGAAAGGCTGAAAAATCAATGACATATCCTTCCATTTCAAGAATAGTGAAGAAGAAAACTAAGTAAGAGGAAGGAAACTATAGACATAAGAGCACAAATCAATAAAATACAAGCCAAACATACATTAAAGAAAAATAATGAAGCCAACATTGATATTTGAAATGATTAATAAAATTTCTAAATAGTGGAAACTTGACAAGGGAAAACATAATTTATCAATACTGGGAATGAAAATTGGGCTGTAAATAGTGATTGACTACATATTAAACACATAAAAAGGGGATAGTATGAATAACTTAAGGTCAATACATTTGGATGAAATGGACAAATTCTTTCCTCTGTTCCTCTCCACTTGCTTCTTTTAGTTGGTTTCAGGGTAGGACATATATTTGGGTAGATGATCTTGTATAAAGATGCTGACACCATATTCTTAGCAAATAGTTTTGAATTGTATAACTCTGCCCCTCATTTTATAGCACAGGAAACTAAGGCTTAAAGTCCTGTTCCTCTACTGTCAGCTAGTTACTAGTCTAGAGTAGAACAAAGGTCTAATGTCCCATCCTATGTCCACTCCAGATGCTGAATTATCATTTCAAGGACATAAATATAATAAAAATTTTAGTATCTTACAATGGCAATTAGGAAAAAAGAAAAATTACATCTTAATGAAGGTTGCCTCCTCTTCATGAGTAACACGGCTAAAGCTTCATTTTAACAATTGAGTATTGGCTCCTCTGTATGAGTTCTGTGAGTTGAAAAATTTGGGGGCATATTGGCTCTGAAGTATGGACTAACATGCCCTTCTGGTATACTTCATATCCAATATCAAAGAGCAAGAATGGACTCTATTCTGAAACAATGGAATCTGAATGAAGATGGGCCTGCAACATTAACCTGTGGCTTTTCTGCAAATCTTCCCTTTTGGTGCACAGCAGTCACTCACAAAACAAAAGGCATGGCATTCATATCTTATTAATCTCCGGGAAGGTCGCAGTGGCCCCGAGTGAGTAGCAAGCTGCTGCTGTAAGTATATTTCTAGAATTTAATACTCTTCTTCCAGTCTTGTGGTACTGACAGTGTGTGTGTGTGTGTGTGTGTGTGTGTGCATCCCTTTGCCTGTGTTCCCAATTGGCTTTGTAAAAGCTAGGTCAGTGGGCTGATGTGATCTTCTCTGAGATGCTGCAGTCAGGGTTAACATGACTCTCCTCAAACTAGTGGGCAGCGCCTCCTTTGTCTCTCTGCTGTGTTGAGTGTAGCTTGAAATTTTGATGGGAAAACACCCTTTTTCCTAATCCTCCCCCTTCTTTACTATATCAGGCTATGTTAGCAACTGTTCTCCTGGGGAGCTTTGAAGTGAGAAAATTGTGGGTGGGGCAGAGGAGAAAGAAAATAAATACATGCTGTGGAAAGCTGTGCTGTTGCTGCATTTCCTCTCCTCTCACTGAGATTTAATCACTGGTTGGAGGAAATTGCAATGTTTCAAGAATGAGAGCCAATGCATGCTGGAAGAAGGAGGGGGTGGCAGAAAAATTTAATAATAAAGCTAAGGGGCCGAAACCGGTTTGGCTCAGTGGATAGAGCGTTGGCCTGCGGACTGAAAGGTCCCAGGTTCGATTCCAGTCAAGGGCATGTACCTGGGTTGCGGGCATATCTCCAGTAGGAGATGTGCGGGAGGCGGCTGATCGATGTTTCTCTCTCATCGATGTTTCTGACTCTCTATCTCTCTCCCTTCCTCTCCGTAAAAAATCAATAAAATATATATTTTAAAAAAAAAAGCTAAGGGAAGCTTAGCAATATAATGCCCGATATACTGTGCTATGGAACTTGTTGAGTGATTAGGGAATCAGTGCCAACCAGGGAACAAGGCAAACTTTTCCTATTGTTTCTTTGGAAGAATTCAAGATAGGTTTTATAAAGGCTGTCAGATAAGGGGACTCAGATAATGTTTCTGCAGTTCATTTCCTCTTCACTTGAGAGACAATATGTGCCTGAGGTGATCTGCCTACCTCACCACCCATTTCCATCAGCTTTCTTTATACCTTGACACACCAGCCCTGATCACTCTGACCCCAATCTCAGGAGGCAGACCCCAAACGTACAAGTGAATTGAGCCTTGGCTACTTTGTATGCTCTGCTTAATCTCTAGTTAAGGTGGCATGCTTTCCTATGTTTTCATAGATGCTGGAGGATGAGTACACCATTGTAAGTCCTGAAAACTTCAAAAGCTGAGTGGTTCAAGGAGGAAAGATAGCAAGAACTCTTCTAAAGGAGATACCAGAAAAAGTTATTGTTCATTGTGGTGGAAAAAAACAATGAATGAATAGCCCTATGACCTGTGTTTCAGCTTTGACCTTAACTAGGTTCAAGATGTTGAGCAAATTATAATATATGATTCTCTGTTTCATAGTATAATGGGTAGAACACATGGTTTCTAAAATTCTTCAAATTCTGACATTTTATAAGCCATATATTAATCAATAAGAATGAACTGGATGTCTTCTATATACCAAGCATTATATACAGAATTATTTTTTACTAGAGGCCTGGTGCACAAAATTCATGCACTTGGGGAGGGGGAGGGGGAGCCCTCAGCCCTGTGCCCTCTTGCCTTTGGGGGAGCCATCAGTTGGACATCCTTACCACTGCTGTGGAGGCAGGAGAGGCTCCTGCCACTGCTACTGTGCTCGCCAGTCATGAGCTTGGCTTCTGGCTGAGTGGCGCTCCCCCTGTGGGAGCACACTGACCACCGGGGGCAGCTCCTACATTGAGTGTCTGACTCCTGGTGGTCAGTGCGCATCATAGTGACAGGTTGTTCTGCTCTTCGGTCCATTTGCATATTAACCTTTTATTATATAGGATTACCTTTACATTTCATTTGCTATTTCAATTTCCTCAATTGTGCAATGGGCTAATAATGAATCTCCTACTTACTTAAGAATAAAGAGGAGCCCTAACCAGTTTGGCTCAGTGGATAGAGCATCAGCCTGTGGACTGAAGGGTCCCATGTTCAATTCTGGTCAAGGGCATGTACCTTGGTTGTGGGCACATTCCCAGTAAGGGGTATGTAGGAGGCAACTGATCAATGTTTCTCTCTCATCGATGTTTCTAACTCTCTACCCCTCTCCCTTCCTCTCTGTAAAAAATCAATAAAAGAAAAAAAGAAAAAAAAGAACAAAGTGGAGGATTGTATACAAAAGTTGTTTGGCAAATGTAAAATGCTCTGCAGCAGATATTTTTGATATATTCATATGCATAAAGATATATGTAACAAGAAGAGATATGCATGTATCCTCTATAGGATAATAACTAATAACCCAGAGATGTTCTGTTTTATCTGAAAATATATGTAGTGACTGGTGACCAGATAGCAACTCTCCTAATATGATTATTCCCAAGTTGTGTGTAATCATATCAGTAAATACACAAAGTTAGATTGTTTGAAGAACAAAAAAAAAATAATCTTCATAAGAATTTGCCTATTGCATTCATCTCTATGTTGACAATAGTAATATTTGTTAAAAGAATGGATGAATGGATGAATTGAGGAATGAAAGATTTAGGATAGCAGAGATTTCTTTAACATTCTTTTCACTTCCAATTTCCACTCTAGTGCTGACCTGGATACTCATTTTATTTCCTTGCTACTATGCCTTTTCTTCACTGCTTAAATCTAGAGGAGAGTCTGTTGGAGTTATCGGGACTCAAATGCTTAGAAATAAACAAAAATGTCAGTGTTGAAAATACACATTCCTTGCTATAATACTTTGCTATCTTAATTGCTTCCTAAGTCCCTCCTTAACAAGTTCAATGTATAATTCTTGTTCAGTGCCCTAGAACCTAACACAGGGTGTGGCATAGAATAAGTGTGCAGTAAATGCACTAAGTAATGAATGATTTGTACAATTCAATGGAATAATTGGTGTGGGTGGCTGGAGTGGAGGAGCAAGACTAATAGTATATTATGTAGAAGCATAACTGATGGGGTTTAAAACTTATCATTACATTTTTTAAAGTTATTCTCACTCAGTGTTTAGAGGATTTCTGGCATAAGAACTATATTTATTGTCCACTGTAAATTATCTCTAGGGTTCTTTTCTCACTCCCCAAAACATTAATTTGTTTTCTCCAGTTTTATAAAGATAGCATTTTTATGAAGAGTTTAGTCTAATAGTAATAACAACCATAAGTACTAAGCTAAGAGCCTACAGTGATTTAGCATTTAATAACAATGTCATCTTCTCTAATAGCTAGCTGCCTAGTGACTCATGTTTATCATGAGCTCTTTGAGGATGGAAGTTGTGTGTTATGCTCAGAGTTAGTTAAGTTAGCTACTTAATTTAGGTGGTGAAGAATTTGGCTATTTTGCTGACAGGATGCATCCAATGAGGGAGATTGTTTCTTTACGTGGCACTAAAATTAGACACTTCCTTATCCATAACTTTACTTGTGATTTTTAAAATCATTGTTCCCTGTTTAAGAAGTTCCTTGAATTCCACTGCTTCCTGATTTCACCTGGGCCAATGGCAAAGTTGGAAAATGGGTACAAACTTGTTTTGCCCTTGTGCCCTGAGCCTACAAGGCAGGCTAGGGATCACCTAGGTTTGGGTTGACTTGACCCCGCAGCCTCAGGGTTTAAGCACAAAAGGAATGATGGCTAATAGCAGTAGAAAGGGAACAGACTGATTACCAGTCAGTCTGCTGGTATTTCAAGACTTTTGCTACCAAATGAACTGTCCAAGGCAAGTCCCTTATGCAGCTTGGCCTTAATGTCCTGCCTTTACTCTTTCTTTAGAGGTTATTCTACAGGCTTCCTCATTTGAAACACTGTTCCCAGCAGAGGATATTGGGAGTCTCTCTGCACTATAGATAAGCAGTTCAGCCTTTTCTCTCTACACACACACACACACACACACACACACACACACACACACACCTGCCACGTTGTATGTAGGCAAAAATGGAAACTTGAAACAAATAAACAAAACCCTCACGCTCCCTCCTCCCCCCAATTTTTGTCTTGTGATTTTTTTTACATAAGTGTATGTATTTTTCTATTTTTCTCCCATCTTCACCGAGGTTCTTGCTTCTTTATGGAGGCATTGCTCCTCATATTTTTGCCTGTCAAATCTCAGAGCAGATGGTCCCTTCAGGGAAGCTCTGGAAGTGTTGGGTGTCTGCTTATGCCTGGCCTCTCCTTCCCTCTCGGGGTTTCAAATGACAAGTCATTAAACCAGTTTCCCTCCTCTTAGGGGGTCCTTGATCCCGAAGCAGCAGGTTTTGGCCATAAGCACTGCAGAGACCCTTAGCAGCCACAGCTGAGAGTCCGGAGCTGAGAGTGACATCCTGCCTGTCCAATCAGAGACGAGGATTTCTCCTCGGCGCCCGCCCCACTTTCCCCGCGGCGCCAATCACCACTTTAAAAGGCTGGGCTTCTGCTGTCAAGTAGCTCGGGTGGGCACCACCGAGGCGCGGAGGGGCGCAGGCCGGGGACATGCGCTCCCAGGTGTTGGCAGCGGGAGAGGGAAACCTGTAGGTGATGGTCCAGCGGTGCGGCGCCGGGGCGAGCCGGAGCCGGGGACAGGTAGGAGGCAGGGCTTGTCCTTCTTCGCCGATGGGGGAAAGAACGCGTATGTTCACGCTCCTGTCGCCTCCCTCCCCTTCCCCCAGTCCTGCCCCGCCCTCGACACCCCCAAATCTCCTGAGGTCGCCGCAGCTCTGGTCGTGGAGGACTGGGGCGCAGGGGGTCCGGTGCTGGGAAGGAGGTGCGTGGGCAGGGCGGCAGTGCCCGAGGAGAGGGGACCGAACCCCCATCTGTATCTCAACTTTCAGGCTTCCTCTCCCACTGCCGGTGCTGCTGCGCCCGAGGGGTGCCATGTCTGCCGGGCTGGGGAGGGTCTGCGGAGAACCCGTGCGTCTCCATGACTGGGGAGAGCGGCTCTTCCTTCCCATGCCCGGCTCACCTCGCCTTCTCCCTCCCCCTCCTACCTGGCGGCGTCCAGTCTCTAGCACATCCCAGAAAGCACTGGCCATGGTTGCGCTGGGGGGAGGAAGGGACTTGCTTGCTCCCAGGTCCCTCTGCTAAAAGCTGGCTCCCTTCGAGATCGGGGTGGGGGGCAACCCCGCCCCCGGAGGGGTTGGTTCCATGAATTACGCCTCTAGTGAGCGCGCACGGGCCCCTCTCCCATCTCTGCGGCAGACTGAGCAGGGGAGGGGCAGGAAGGCGTTGCTTCTCCGAGCCTGGCGTGGTCCCCCGGGAACCACCTTCTCGCATAGTTTCTAAAAGGTGGGTTTATCCACCGGGATTCCCGGACACTCAAGTAATTGTGTCCGGATGGGCTCGCGGCGGCCTCCCTGGGTGACCGCATCTGGGAAGTAGGTGTTGGCTCCGCGCCGGTTTCTGCCGGAGTCAGATGGCTGGAAGCAGTGGGTAGAAGAACTGCAGAGAAACGAGACGCTGCAGCATCACTTTGGGGCCCGATGACACCCTGCTTTGAAAATTATTGAAAAATCGGGCTGATGGGAGAGAGGGAGAGTGTGGACAGCCGCACCCCTTTCTCCTTTATTCATGCCAAACCCAGCATGGGCATTCGTACCCGTGCTGGTGTGTGCGCATCTCCAAGGTGGAGCTATATATAGCTCCTGCACACCCAGCCCTGTGCCTGGTGCTGAGCAGGCTACCTTGGCCTTCTGAAGCAACCTGGACGCATGGAGTGGGAGGGGGGAAAGAGAATCAAATTCTCCATTGGGGAAAAAGCCAGAGAAGATGCCCTCAGACTGCGGAAACCCTGCATGAAATAATGTTTCTGTAATGCCTATGAAGATCAGTCATTCCAAATATTATTTTCAATACATTCTTAGAGTGCTATTTGATATTCATCTATTTCCCTGCATTTTTTCAGCTTTATGGTGTCCCTCCGACTTTTACTAGTTTGAAATGTAACACACATATCAAGTAGTAAATACATGTATCTGGGATATTTTATTAAACTCACTGGAATTTAATGGCTTGCTTGTGCCTGTACCTTGGTTGTTTGGTAGTAAATTTATTTGGTGGTAATATAGCTAGCAGCATTTGGGGGGAAAAATCCACCCACTTTGCAGGATATAGAGCTAAGGGACTCTCAGAACCTTTGGAGTAGTTTTGACATGTTTCTTTGCATAAATTTTACGTGTGGATCTGATACTTAAATTTGTGCTGCTATTTCATATCATATCTATTTGTGCTACGTGGACTTTCTTTTATAGATGTATGTGCATTTATTTTTCCTATTGCCTGGAATTATTTAATTCTGATAATAACATTTCCATATTCTTAGGTGAGAAAACTAAGATTTAAAGGACACAGTAATTTGGGTAAATCTTCCAAAAATCCATTATTTCAATGCTAATATTCTAATAATGTACTGTGAATTATACTGTATAGTGTTTTTCTCTCAAATAGACTAGTTCAATTTTCTACAGCTTTTGGTCCTGATAACAAAATTTGGGCAATATTGATATTAGTAATAATATAGGCCAATGTTATTCAGTTATTCAGAAAGTCTTACTGGTTTTTTGTTATTTAATCCTTATTGTAGTCAGGCTTGTCTTCTAATTAGACAGGAAGTATTTTGCAGGAAAAAACTATTACCATTGAATTGAATCCAGTTCTAAGTAGGCTCAAAGATTCTCTCTCTTTCTCTCTCTCTCTCTCTCTCTCTCTCTCTCTCTCTCTCTCTCTCTATATATATATATATATATCTATACTATATATATATATATTCTAGATGCCTGGTGCATGAAATTTGTGCACTCCGGGGGCGGGGGGGTGTCCCTCAGCCCCACCTGTGCTCTCTCGCAGTCCAGGACCCCTCAGCAGATGTCTACCTGCTGCAGAGGTGGGAGAGACTCCTGCCACTGCTGCTGCGCTCACCAGCCATGAGCCTGGCTTCTGGCTGAACGGCATTCCCCCTGGGGAGCGCACTGACCGCCAGGGGGCAGCTCCTGTGTTGAACGTCTGCCCCCTGGTGGTCAGTGAGTATCATAGCAACAGGTCGTTCTGCTATTTGGTTGATTTGCATATTAGCCTTTTATTATATAGGATTTCAGAGAGGAAGGGAGAGGGAGAGAGAGATAGCAACATCAATGATGAGAGAGAATCATTGATTGGCTGCCTCATGCATGCCCCTTTCTGGGGATCGAGCCCACAACCTAGGCATGTGCCCTTGACCAGAATCGAATCAGGGACCCTTCAGTCTGTGGGTCAATGCTCTATACACTGAGCCAAACCTAGTAGGGCTCAAAGATTCTTATTGAGGAACTGTCATCACAAAGAGCTGTTTAGATGGATGCAGCAATGACTTGGGGATCATTTATTAGTTGATAGAAGGCTATGTATTGGGAACTACTTTTGGCTTCTTTATTCTTTCCATGAGGAATAATGGATGGCATCAATGTTTCTATGTCCTTCCACAGAATGATTTAATTTTCAAGTAGGGGTTATGACTTCGTATAGGCGATTCTATATATTCTCTCATATCTTGTGCCCCTGGAGGCCAACTAGAGACCAAGATAAGAGATAGAAAATTCATATTTCTCTAGACAAAACATGCCATGTAATTGCTTTTAAAAATAAACAATATCTATCCATTTCCATTTCCCATTCCTCTGTATTTCTACATGTAAATTGGCCATGGTCTGCATCATATCACAGAACCCATCCTCTCTAAGGCATCCATAAGCTTCCTTCTTCATGTCAAATGTTTGTATTCTTATATTGGTATATTGTTCATTTCTCTTTCCTTCTGGTCTGCCATTTTCCATATTGTTCATCTCCTTGAATTTTTACTTCTTGATACCACTATGATCTGATGTCATAATTTTTCTCTTACTTTTTTCTAACCCTCCTTTTTTTGTGTCCTTCCTTTCTCATATTCCTGCTTCTAGCTTTCCAATGAATCCTGCAAATTATGGCAATTTATTTTATTGAAAATAAAACTCTCTGCATTTCTACTTCTAATCTCTTCTTCATTAGCCATTCCAAAAACCTACATGTGTAAATATTTATGTATCATTATGCAGATAAGTGAATGTTGGTAAGTCAGTAGGGGATTATAATAGCATTTACCTCAGTGTGTTTTTTTTGCGCATTTATTTGAATATTAAGTGAGATAATGCATGTAACACATTTAAAATAGGGCTTGACCAATAGCAATTACTCAAAAATAATAGCTGTCAGTAGAAGTATTGTTTACAGTAATGATAATGTACATAGTGAAAACAATTTTTTGCTTTTCCCCATCAGTAGTCATCACCCTTAAATTGGCTTTTAGGAAAGGTTTGTGATTAATTTTTTAAGACTTTGTTTTTTCTACCTCCACGTACACACTATCTATTCAGTAACTAATTTATTCATTTTTATTCTCAACTCGAATTTGTATCTTTCTCTGTTTTTCTCCAGTTCCAGTTTCACCTGTCATTGTATGCCTAGATTTATACAGTAGGCAATTTATCAAATGTGTGTGTCTCTCATCTTTTAATCTAAAAGGCAGCTTGTTATGTTTGGTATGGTGTATTTTAAATTTTTATTATATTAATTCTACTCTGCTTTGAAATTCTCACTGTGCTTTAGTTCATATCTTAAAAAGCGCTGTCTTTGGAGCAAGAGCACTTGGGTTCAAATTCTAAGAACAGGGCTGAACAGTTGTGTGTACTTGAAAATATAGCAAGTGGATGGGACATTTCATTATGGTTGTATGAATGAACTATTACGTAAAATTGCCTTCAAAATTATATCCACTAAATATACTTTTTCAATAACATTTTCATGATTATAAGTATACTAGGGACCCAGTGCACGAATTTGTGCACCTTGAAAGGAACTGTGGGCCGTGAGGCTGCAGTGGGCACTAGGACGGGTCTCAGCCCATCCTCCACGCCCCTGCCCAGCCCCTTCCACCATGGCCACCCGTCCCCTGTCTGGCGGCAGCCCTGCTCCCGCCGTCACGGCTCCCACATGCTGACGGTGCTGGCCCCGCTCACACTGGCTGATGGCGTGGAGCAAGTGGGGCTGGCGCGTCAGTGGATGCGAGCAGCAGCTGCTGCCCCAATTGCCCCTCAGGAGCAGGGGGAGGTGGAGAAGCCCTCAGGGGCGATCAGGGCCGGTACCCGCCACTTGCACCTGCTGAAGGCACCAAGCGATCGGGGCCTGCACCGAGTGCAGGCAGTGAGTGCAAGTGGGGCCGGTGCCGGCAGCAGGTGTGAGCGCTGGGTGGGAGCGCTGGGTGGTGCACAGGAGCAAAGAATTTTTAGTAACCACCAGAGGCTTGCCCCGATGACAGTGGTCAGTACCCCGCCTTGTTCTGGCACCCCCACTCACCTGCTCCACCATCCAGCCACAGCCGACGCCCACCATGCTCCCTGTGTGCCCCCTTGTGGTCAGTGCACGTCATAGCGACTGGTTGTTCGGTTGTGTGGTTGTTCCGCAGTTCAATCTATTTGCATATTAGTCTTTTATTATATAGGGTATAGAATCACTCAGGAAATATTGGAAATAGAAGAAAATTCTATGCAAAGAGATCCCCTCTTAACCTCATGTTCATTTGAATAAATATGCATAGATATTTAAAATACATAAATTGGAATAATTTTCTTTTCGCATTTAGCTTTTCCCCCACTTAACACCATAACGTAAATATTTATTTCATTTAATATTCTTACTAACCATATTTTTATGAATGCCAAATATTTTTTTTTCACACAGAGCCTTTAGATTGCTTCTGGTTTTTCACACTTATGAAAGTATACATGAATATATACTAATTTTGCATTTCTGACCATTTTCTTGTAATAACTTCTTAAATGTTACCTTGTCAAACACATAAATATATCTAGACACCTAACGCTTATTGCCAAACTGCCCCAGCAAAGAGTTTATAGACAAATTGATACTGTAAACCAATGTGGAAATATTCTTATCACACATGGTATTGGATTAAAAAATGTGACTCTTTTGATAGTAAAAAGTATACTTAGTTATTCTTTGAAGTTGTGCTTCTATAATTTTGGATGAGTTCAAGAAATGTGTTCAGGTTTATTAGCTCTTTGTATTTTTTAATTTTTGGATTTCATTTGACTTTCTTTATTGGGATATTAATGTTTTCTTTGTTTAATTAAACATCTATTGTTTACTGTGAAAGTTCTTATTACCTTGTTTTTTGTCTTCTGTATTTTATATTTTGAACATATATAAATTTGTAACTTTATTGTAGCCTAACCTATAAATCTATTTGTAATACTACCTCTCATTGCTTTAAAGTTCAGAAAACTTTCTGCTACCTGACAAATAATTGAATATAAAAAACACACATTCAAGGGTACTATTGCTGAACTTTTTGCCTTCTTTGAAATGGGATTTGGCTTGTGTATATCATGTACATATCCCTGTGTGATGAAATGGCTCATGGTATATATAAAATGCACTCCCAGTCTATTAAGGTCCCATTATTATTTATGCGACTCTCCCATGAAGTGAATAGTACCTTAATTCTTTCTGAGTTACCACTGTCCATTTCAAAAGTGCCACAGGGCAAAATGTACCATGGAAGTTATTAATGACCAGGTTACTCAGCCAGAGCAGGCACATTTGTATGCACAATTATCTGAATGAGTCAGGCTCTAAATCTGCTTTTGCCAGGATTACCCAGATGGTCCTTCCTTCACTGGATAATTGCTGGCCCCTGTGCTTGACTTTGATGATGTAGACCTGACTGGGCCTTTGCTTTTCTTTCACTTTTTGTTACTATTCTCTAACTGCTTAGGGTTGTTTGAATTATAGTTCCTTTTTTTTAGAGGGAGCTTCCTTTGTCCGTAGGAGCACACTGGAGTTATACAGAGCTTTGCATGAAACTCAGCTCGGCCAGTTACGATCTGTGTGATTTGGGGCAAGTTATTTAATCTTTTTAAGTCTCTGCTTCCTGTTTAGGAGAGAAGGATATTCAGAGCTCAGAGTCCCTACTTCAGTTCCCCTGACTTAGAGTCTTTTTAAATATATGTTTCACATCATAACCAAATTTGTCTTTCTAAGACCAGTCTCATCAGGTGCCTAGTCTGCTGAAAATCTTTTGATAGGGCTCTCTTTTGTTTTTATTCTATAAAAAGATGCGTGCAGTCCTTTGCATTGCACTTAAAGTCTTTTATTGAACAGTACCTACTTACTTCTTTAAATCTATTTTCTCATAACCCCAATCTCTCCCATCTCCAGTCTCTCACAATATCAATCACACTGAATTCTTCACACTTCCCTTAAGGCATTCTGCCTTTTCTCTCTTTTTCTAAACTCTGCTCTCCCTCTGTAGTTTATTCTCTGCTCGAAATGACCTGTCTCCTTGTCTGTCCCTAATTGATCTATGAACCCCTTCAAGGTTCAGGTCAGCTGCTACCTTCTCTAGGAGACTTCCCTAAACTCCAGGCTGAGTTTTGAGCTCTTGTTCAGTGCTTTCATAACAATCTGTGGGAACCTCAACCACAGTACTCATTATACGACAGTGTAACTGATAGATGACTTGCCTATTACCCCACTCGCTAAGTCTTTGAGGATAGTGGTCATACCTTAATTCCTCTGTGTGTGGAAGGAAGAACCTCACATATAGTTGAAATATTTTATAAAGAAATGAATGAAAGAAGGTTAAAATTAAACTCATTTAAAGATTTCAAACAATTAAACATTTATATCTACTGCTTGGAATGAATGAATGAATAAGTGAATGACTAAATAAATAAATAAATAAATAAAAAAGCTATGTCAGTCTTCATAGTTTTTCAGGAATTAACTTCTTGCTTTTGTTGGTGTATACATTAAAATATATAATAGCCCTAACCGGTTCAGCTCAGTGGAAAGAGCGTAGGCCTGCAGACTGCAAGGTCCCAGGTTTGATTCTGGCCAAGGGCAAGTACCTTGGTTGCGGGCACATCCCCAGTGGGATGTGTGCAAGAGGCAGCTGATCAATGTTTCTCTCTCATTGATGTTTCTAACTCTCTATCCTTCTCTCTTCCTCTCTGTAAAAGATCAATAAAATATATTAAAAAATATATATAAAAGTAAATAAAATATATAATAAAATAGATAAAAGAGAGTCCTTTAATAAGCAATTTTATAATAAAAAGCCACACTTAGGACACTGAATAATTCCCAAATGTTAAATCAGTAGGAAACTCTTTTAAATCTCCATTTTAGAAGGAGGAAGAAATGTATAGTTACGTGGATAATGTAGATGTATAAATTTAACTGTATTAGAGCTAAATGTCGGCAAAATTTAACCCACTTCCCTGTATTTAATGCAAGGTCTTTCGTGGGGTGATGTCTAGTAGTTTATGAAGCATGATTACATGCATATCCTCATTTGATCTTTCACAACAATTCTAAAAATTAGGTTGAAATACATGATTATCATATTTAACATGTCAAGAAACAAGCTCAGATAAATAAGTAATTTCTCTAAGATAATATAAGAGTGACATAGCTTGAAAAGAATAGTTGCAAGTTAGTACAGTGGGGCCTTGACTTAAGAGTTTAATTCGTTCTGAAACTGAGCTCGTTAACTCAAATTACTCTGTCAACTCAATGCAAAAAATCGGCTGAGAGACAGCTGGTATCTCAAAAAACTCGTTAGTCGGGACACTCGTAAGTCAAGGCCCCAGTGTATATTATGCCTAGCCAAAACATCTCACTGAGAGAGTCCACCATCTGCCACCGTTCTTTCCAGGTAAAGGCTATTGGTCTTGATATTAACAATCCACTCAAAATTCTGAGAAATCCAGTAAAATACACTGTATCAATACCTATTTATAGTTTTCACTTTGGTTTTTAACAATCTGAGAAGAAACACACTGATGGCAGTTATTGGTTTAAACATATTTTAAAATCTTTAATTATTGTTCATACACACACATTTACACTCTCCCCTCCCCCCCCTTTTTTTTTACTTCAGAGTGTATTTTTTTTTTTATTTTTGGTGATAATGTTCTTTTTCTTGTCTTTATAAAATTAGAATTTTTAAAATATTTTTTCTAGATATTCTTAATTAGACAATATTTAACTTTTCAGTTTGGCTTAGCATATATTCTGTACAATAGTGTGAAGGATATATTTTTTAAAATATATTTTTATTGATTTCAGAGAAGAAGGGAGAGAGATATGGAAATATCAATGATGAGACAGAATCATTGATTGGCTGCCTCCTGCAGTCGCTCACTGGGGATCGAGCCTGCAACCCATGCATGTGTCCTGACTAGGAATTGAACCTCCTGGTTCATATGTCAATGCCCAACCACTGACTGAGCAACACTGGCTGGCCGAGTAAAATATATTTTTTAGAAATAGTGCAACTGTTGAAAAAAATTATGAAAAATATTTGAATACTTACCTAGAACACTGATGTAACCTAATTTGAAAATTAAAAATACTGAATATAAGACTGATTTTTCTAAATGACTTGTGCAAACGATTTCTTCTCTATAACTGTGTTGCACGTGCTATCCCATAACAACCAAATGCAGTGAGGTGGATTTTATTAATTATTTTTATTATTTTAAAAATGAGAAAAAATAGAGGAATTAGAAAGCTAATGACTAGAGAAGCTAGAATTCACATTTAGGTTATCTGACTCCTAAGCCTAGGTTATTAATCACTGTGTCATTCTTCCTCTCCGGGATGTCTAGTTTTAGTATTTTGTGAGTCACAGTTTAAATTTTCTCTATATACTTAGTATTAACACGAGATTAAATCATTCCAAATTTATGTATGTTTTATTTATGTATATTTCATAAACAAAATGGTCTTTTACTATTGATTTACAGGGAGCAGTTTCCCAAACATGAACTAAGCAATTACAGTGTGCCATTTGAAAATAGATTATTCTAACTTTGAAGTGAGCATCAGAAGTTTTTTATGATTTTCTGCCCTAATTTTGCTTCCTAACATCACAAACCATAAACAGTAACTCTGTCCTAAGACATCTAATCTGAGAGTATTTAATTGTCATGACTGAAAGTACAGATTTGCTAGATGTATCAGGCAAGTTTGCCAAAAATATTATTAACAATATTTATATATTCCAGTTGGAGACTCACATTAATATAACAGAATTTTATACTGAGTAACATATTCTATTGCACATATTTTTTTTAAATATATTTTATTGAGTTCTTACAGAGAGGAAAGGAGAGAGATAGAGAGTTAGAAACATCGATGAGAGAGAAACATCGATCAGCTGCCTCCTGCACACTCCCCACTGGGGATATGCCCACAACCCAGGTACATGCCCTTGACCGGAATCGAACCCGGGACCCCTCAGTCCGCAGGCTGACGCTCTATCCACTGAGCCAAACCGGTTTCGGCTATTGCACATATTTTTATTCATTAAATTAAAGCAATACATTTTTATTGGAAATTTTAAAAATACCTGCTGGATTGATTTACTATATTTTTCTTTTGGTTTGAATATATTATTTTAGAGAAGTAACTATTTTAGCACTAAAAATTAATTCACTTTTTAAAAAATAGTAATTTTAAAATTCTGTTTTATGCACAATTGAATGGTCGTGAAACTAAGATAATTACTTTCAATGAAGTATTGCATTTTTAAAAAACTTTTTTGATTAAAGAATAACAGAAATACAGTAAAGTGCAATTAATTATAACAAAGAACTTTGTCAGCACCTAAGATCTCTTTCAGCCCTTCCCAATCACCACCATCTTGCTGGTCTCCAAAGGTAGCCACTTTTCTGATGCTAAGATTTTATAGAATAGTTTTGCCTGTTTTTGAAATTTATATAAACAGGATTATACAGTGTGTGCCTTTTGGCATCAGGTTTCTTTTGCTCAGCCTCTTTGGTAAGATATACAGAGTGGGGTAAAAGTAAGTTCGCAGTTGTGAGTACAGGAAACAGTCATTCTTGCATTATTATTTATTAATTACTAGAGGCCCGTTGCAGGAGGATTCTTTGTGGCTCCTACCCTACTCTTCTCTGTGGCTCCCACCCCCCCCTTCTCTGCAGCTCCC
>NW_006285049.1:7908892-7915716 GCF_000327345.1 Myotis davidii | reverse complement strand
CCGCCCTTCTCTGCGGCTCCTCCCCTGCCCTTCTCTGCGGCTCCTCCCCTGCCCGTCTCTGCCACTTCTCTCCTGCCTGTCTCCGCTACCTCGGCTCCGTTGCTTGGTTTCCTTCTACGGTGTCTTCAGTCTTTGCTCCCAGCCGGTATATGCAAATTAGCTTCCATCTTGGTTGGCAGTTAATTTGCATATCACACTGATTAGCCAATGGGAGGTGTAGTGAAGGTATGGTCAATTACCATGTTTGTCTATTATTAGATAGGATTATATTATTTTACATACAAAGAACAGTAAACCTACTTTTGCCTCACCCTGTATTCATGTTTTTCCACATAACAATAGATTTTTATATGAAAATAGCTCATTTTTATTGTTCTGTAAAATTCCATTATATACCTATTCCAAAATGTACATATCTGTTCTATTTGCTGGACATCTGGGATATTACCAGTTTTGTGTTATTACTAACTAGAGGCCCGGTGCATGAAATTTGTGCACGGGGGTTGTGTGTCCCTCAGCCCAGCCTGCACCCTCTCTAATCTGGGACCCCTCGAGGGATGTCCGACTGCCTATTCAGGCCCAATACTGGTGGGATTGAGCCTAAACAGGCAGTTGGACATCCTGCTCATAGTCCACGACTGCTGGCTTCCAACCACTCGCCTGCCTGCCTGCCTGCCTGATTGCCCCTAACCGCTTCTGCCTGCTAGCCTGATCACCTCCTAACCACTCCCCTGCCTGCCTGATTGACAACTAACTGCTCCCCTGCCGGCCCATTGCCCCTAACCGCCCTCTCCTGCAGGCCTGGTCCTTTCCAACTGCCTTCTCCTGCTGGCTCAGTCATCCCTAACTGCCCTCCCCTGCCAGCCTGATTGTCCACAACTGCTCTCCCCTGGAGGCCTGATCACCCACAGCTGCCCTCCCCTGCCGGCCATCTTGTGTCCACATGGGGATAGCCATCTTTGACCACATGGGGGTGGCTATATTGTGTGTTGGAGTGGTAATCAATTTGCATATTACCTCTTTATTAGATAGGCTAGTTCTCTTATGAATATTTATTATTGTACATTTCTTTTGTACCTCAGGTATGTGTATGCATTTTTTGTTAAGATATACCTAAGATTAAAATTGCTGAATCATAGACTATTGCTTAGTAGAAACTGCTATTTTTTTCAAAGTGGTTGAGCCAATTTCCAGTTTAACCTGTAGTGTATGAAATCTCAAGTTGCTCCACAGCTTTGCCAACATGTGGTAGCCTTTTGAATTTAAACTATCCTAGTGAGTGGAGATGGATATTTAGGTATGGTTTTTACTAAAACCACATGCATTTCCTTCATTAATAATAAGTTGAACACCGTTTTCAAAATGTATATAAGAAATGCAATAAAAATTCGTATATTTTTGACACTCTGCTGAAATTATATATTGAAATTATATATAGTAGTTTTGAAGTGTGTGTTCAAAAGTTTTGTCCATTTTACCACTAGGGTATCTGTCTTTTACTTATTGTTTCACTAGATGCCTGGTGCATGAATTCGTGCAACCGTGGGGTCCAGCTGGCCCGCCCCCTGGTCGAACTCCTGGTTGAGGGGACAATTTGCATATAAGCCTTTTATTATATAGGATTATTATATAGGATAGGAAGTTCTTTATATGTATATTCTGAATTTGAGCCCTTAGAGAATATTTGCAAATATCTTATACCACTCTTTGACTTGCCTTAACACTCCCTTAATGTTATGTTGTATCAAAAAATTTTATCAATTTTAAGAAGTCCATAGTATTTTTTGTATCTTATTTGATAAGACAGGTCATTTATTTATTACAGGACATAGAAATATTTTTCTTTATTGTGCTCTAGGCATTATGTTGTTTTATATTTCTCCTGAAATTGATTTTGAGTATGATTTGGGTCACATTATATTATTTATATGAATATAAAGTTAATCTAGAGTCATTTATTGAAAAGACTGTCCTTTTACCATGGTTTGGCAATGCTACCTTTGTCAAAAATCAAGTGTTCATGAATGTGCAGGTCTCTTTTTGGACTTCATTCTGTTTCACTGATTTATTTATGTATTGTTGAATTTATGTTTAACTGTTGAAGATTTAAAATAGATCTTAATGCTTACTACTTTAATTACTGAAGATTTAAAATAGGTCTTAATATATACTAGAGTAAGTCCTCCAGCTTGGCTATTCTTTGAGTTCATCTTGAATAACTGTATGAATTGGCTCTTTGCCTTTCTGTATAAATTTTAAAGTCAGCTTGTTAATTTTTATGAAATTCTTGTTGGAATTTGATTAAGATGACTTGGAGTCTATAACTCCATTTTACAATTGACATGGTAAAAACAGAGGTTTTCAATTTATAATGGCCTATATATGTACTATGTACTACTTCATTTAGGTTTTTAAAGTTTTTCTAAGTGGTTATAGTTTTCACCCTAACTGGTTTGGCTCAGTGGACTGAAGGATCCCAGGTTCGATTCCTGTCAAGGGCATGTACTTTGGTTGCAGGCACATGCCCAGTGGGGGGTGTGTAGGAGGCAGCTGATCGATGTTTCTGACTCTCTATTCCTCTCCCTTTCTCTCTGTAAAAATCAATAAAATATATTTAAAAAATGATTATAGTTTTCAGTGTGAAAACCTTGGACAACTTTTATTAGATTTTTCCCTAGGTGTTTGATTTTTTAATGATATTGTAAGTACTATAATTTCTAAATGTTAGTTTCTAACTCTGTTGATAGTAAATAGAAATATAATTAGTTTTTATATGTTGATCTTTTATAAAATTGCAAAACTAACTTATCAATGTTAATACTTCATTTATTGATTCTTTTAATGTTGTAGAAACTCAGTTATTAAGGATATTTTCCATTGATTTTTAGAGAGAGTAGAAGGCAGGAGAAGATGAGAAGAGAGAGATACATTGATTTTTTTGCCTCCCGCTTGTGCCCTCATAGGGCGCCGGGAATTGAACCCTCAGTCCTTTGGTCCATGGGCTGAGGCTCTACCACTGAGCGATGCTCTAACCACTGAGAAAGCCAGCCAGGGCTTAGAATTATTTCTTCATTTTTACTGTGGTAAAGTTCACTAGTTCTAAAGAGAAAGAGTTGCCATTATTACTAACAAAATGATTACATTAATCAAAGTAAAATGTGTTCCAAGAATCTTATTGGTATAGGAAACTTGCAATAAAAATTCTTATATTTTTGACACTCTGCTGAAATTATATATTGAGAAGTCACAATAAATAACTGATACATAGTGAGTGGCACAATTTTTTTGGTTGTTTGTTTCTTCATTTTCTGTCTCTTTTTAATGCCACCATTGTTCAGGGAAGTGTCATGCTGAGGTATATAGACAATACTGGTCATTTTTCGAATCTCTGAAAACAGTTGTACTTTTCAAAGCTAATTATTGTCTATTATTTGACTTATTAGAGAGTTGAAATTTAAGTAGGTCTTTCCCCAAGAGAATTTTGTTTCATCCGGAGAATATTTTCCTTCACAATTGCTTGTAATATCATTTGCCTTGAAAATACCATTTGAATCTTGCTTCATTATTTCTATTTCATTATTGCCATGGACCTCCTGCTTATCACTTCATCTATCCTAAACTTGCTCATTTTTGAGATGGGCCAGTGCTGTGGATGATGGATAGTAATGGAGAATTATTTCATTCATACCAGATCATATTTTTCTTCAACATTTCATCAATAATGGACTTTAGATTGCATTCTGAATAAAAGTAACATCTACTTTTATATGAATTTTTGATGCTTTAGTGACATAGAAAGTTTCACTTGTGTCTGCATTGCAAATCTGGCAAGCATCTTTCAAGGTTATGCTTTGCCACCTCATTCAGGAAGTTTCTCCAAGCCTGACTTTTCCCTCTTGTTTGTGTACCCAGTGAGCCCTTCGTAAACTTCTGCATAGCCCCTTCATTACACACACTTTCTTTACTAGCTTGTAAAAATCTTACTGTGTTTTTTTTTTTTTTATGAATCTTTAGTGTCTAGAACACTGTCTCACTTAGGGATAGTCCACACTCTTTACATTTTTTTTTTTTTTTTAGTAAACAAAACATTTTGGAAATGTTCTTTTGTAATAATCCATATTCAGAGGATGCCAGAAGGAAACCATCAATTTATTGGCAGATACATACACTCCTTTCTCCATATTGCTGGGTACAATTATAATCATAGTATTGTTCTACAACTGATGTATTATATATGGCAGTGGTTCTGTAACTTCATAGCTCATAGGAATTACCTGAGATTGTTCAAAATGAGGTGTTCTGACCTCCATCATTACAGATTCTGCTTCAGTAAATTTTGAATATGATCCAGAAATCTGCATCTCTAACAGCATCTTTTTTTATTCCTCAGACTACATTCAAGAAAGAAAAATTCAGTTAACCTAGATGGAGCTAATGCATATTTTCCAGTAATATATGTACACACACACACAGGATTACTTTTAAATACTTCAAGGATCACCATGATTCTAGAGCTAAAACTTCTTTCCATCATTTTGTTCACTGAGTTTCTCCCCTTTCTCTTTCAATTTCTATTTTTTGTTTACTATAAAAAATGAATTTTATAGATATCACTAGCCAATCAAGACATCGCTTTTTTTCTGTTAAATAATAGCCTATTTCAGTGCATAAAATTATCTATTCTTTGGGTCTTCTGTTGTGCTTGCCCATATATATTTTTGAGGACTAATATGGGTGACTGATTTGTCCCCCAAAAAAGGTGTTTGATTAGTGGTGGAGGAAAGAAATGTAAAGAGGGAACACTATTTCTGAGTTCGGTTTCCGGGGTGGCCTTTGAAGGGATGGTTTCTGGATTGCTAAAAATATTAAAATAAGATTTTTCTAGCCTACCAAATTCTCATGGTGGTTGGGAAGGTGAATAATTTATTTGCAAACTCGGAGTAAAGATCACTTACTCTAATTTTTGTATAAATACTAGAGGCCCGATGCATGAAGTTCATGCAAGGGTAGGCCTTCCTTCCCCCTGCTGCCAGCTTCAGCCCTGGCTCTTGCAGCCCTAGCTTTCGCAATCCCAGCCCCACTCCCCACCTGCACCCACCTTGGCCTGGTGCTGCTTCTCGGTTCCACAGAGCACCCCACCAACCCCCCAACCCCCATCAATCGCCCCACAGAGGGTGGCCTGGGCCTCTCTCTAGGGGGTGATTGTGGGGCGATGGCGGCCCCCTGACCAATTGCATGACACCCACCTTGTCTGGCCTGGCGCTGGATGGTAGTTCTGCTGTTTGGTTGTTCAGTCAAT
This sequence comes from Myotis davidii, assembly GCF_000327345.1. Lineage (NCBI taxonomy): Eukaryota > Metazoa > Chordata > Mammalia > Chiroptera > Vespertilionidae > Myotis > Myotis davidii. The sequence continues at coordinate 7,910,417 of NW_006285049.1, read as the reverse complement.
TTGCATATTACGCTTTTATTATTATAGATTAACAAAATACAGGCATTGTTTTATGATATTACCTCCTATGCTTTTTATTCCTGGGTATTTTTCTCTAATCTCGATTTTATTAAGTACTAGAATTTTGAGTTACATTCTTCTTCTATTTATTTTTTTAGACTTGAGAGTAATTATGGTATATCACTCACGGCTATGCTTTTAATTTGAAAATCAAAATTATATCAGATTTTCTATTAACATTTTCCCATTATCTATTGTTTTCTGACAGTATACTGAAAAATTTCCACTGAATATTGTCTGATATAAGGTGATAGATATGAGTGGATATGAGTGTAATGACTACTAGTCAATTAAAATATTTCTTGAGAATCAACTGAAAAACAGTGTTGCAATTGTTACCACAATGTTTATTCATATTGACTTCTGTTTTTAAAAAGAATATTGGAAACCAAGGGACTTTCTCTTTCAATCCCACTGTTTGTAGAGCATATTGCCATATCAATTGACGTTATGCTTGGTCAGTGACCAGCTTTGCCCAATGTAATAATAGTGGATGTGACCTGAGCAGAGATTGTGCATGGGCATTTTGACTTGGTTCTTATGCCCAGCCATCTGCCATGAGAAGCACATATGTGGGGATATGCGATCAGACGTGAACTCCATTCAAAGCTTAGAGTTTAGCCCAGTCAACCCTAAGGCACAGGTGCAGGTGGCCCAGTCAAACTGTGGACGGATGAGGAAAAATCCCCAAACAACAAAAAACTTATTATAATATTTAGATCTTTGTTTTGTGGTATTATTGGGGCAATAGCTGTTTGATGTAACTCAATTCCCTGGCATTTCATGAAATCATCTCTGGTTTTCTTTTAAGTCTCAGAAACTTTTAGTCTTTTTTGCCTTTACTTTTCTTTTAAGCACTAAAGTTCCTGAGGCTTCTGTCCTCAACCCATAACCTCAATTTAAATAAACTTCCTGTGATATCTGTATCCCAGTGATGATTGATTGCTATCTGTATGCTGTTACCTTCTAAATCATTAACTTCAACTTGATTTCCACATCAGACCCATGTTCTCAAAGATGCATTGGACTTTGTGGTGGTTTCAGATGCATATTAAACTGCATTTCCTGAGCACAGTGCTCCTTCTCCACAATCACATCTCATTGTCAACCACAAAAGAAAAATATGACAGTTCTACTAACTGCATAGCAGTATAGGGGTTATATGTTACTCTTCCTTTGCAGAGGAGGGGCATGAATCCCAATGAAGTAAAATAACATAAGATCAATAGCTAGTAAGGGACTGAACCAGATCAAACACAAATCTTTCTGACCCCAAAGGCCATATACAGACCTGCTGGGGTCCAACCCAAGCAGGTCCAGGGGTCCCCAAAGGTGTGGACGGAGTCGGTGAATTCCAGATGAATTTTTGGAGAGTTCGTTCTAGATCTGTGAAGTATGCCGTTGGTATTTTAATGGGAAGTGCGTTGAATTTATAGATTGCTTTGGGTAGTATGGACATTTTAAC
>NW_006285049.1:7903150-7908847 GCF_000327345.1 Myotis davidii | reverse complement strand
GGACGGAGTCGGCGAAGAAGGAATGACACGGAGACAGCGTTCAGTTGATCAGCAGCCTAGCCAGGATCTCCAGCCAAGTTCTGGTCTGGATCTCCAGAGAAGTTCTGCTTAGGATCTCCAGCCAGGTTCTGTCTTCTAAGTTCCGAGTTCTAAGTTCTGTCTCTGTCTTCTAAGTTCTGTGTTCTAAGTTCTGTCTCTGTGTTCTAAGTTCTGTCTTCTAGGATCTTTATCTAAGTTCTGTCTCCTGTTGTCTTGTTACATCTGTATTTATACCAGTTGATTCCAATCCTATCAATCTCTATTCCAAAGGTTAGGGCGTTTCTTATCTCCATTCCAGGGAGTAAAGATTATGTACTTAAGCATGATTGTTCGTAGTTAAAGTGATTAATTACCCGCCTGGCAGTTAAGAGGTTTTATTCCCTCCCTAACTTCAGGGGAAAATCCCTACCTGGGGAAACAACCTTTCTCAGAGAGGTGACCTTGGTTAAAACACATAGTGCCAAGAAGGTGACCAAACATATTAAGAACAGTATGCCATATATGCCAGGTCCCTTGAAACAGCAAGGATGGACCGGCTCCCGGCACAGACCTACTTGTAAGATTTTGTGGGCTACTTATTTAAAATATTAATGTAAGGACCAAACTCTTCAATCTTCTGTTCAGGTTGTGTCTTCATATACATATTACCTATTTAACAATGACTATCATTGCTCCCTAAAAAGAAACTCCCTTGCTATCCTCCAAGCTAAACCACCCCATTATTGCTTCTGTGCCTTTGTCCATACTACTTATTGCAACTAATGGTGCCTGTCTCCACATTTGTCTAGATTCTCATTCTCTCTGAAGTACTTAATTTAAACTTAAGACGTTTATAAAAGATTCTCAGATTATATACAATGACACTGGTTAATTTCTTGAACTCTCAGTATTTTTTTTCCCTAATCAGATAAACAAAGATTCATTGCAAATTATCTGCAAGGCACTGATATTAATCATATGGAAGCTTCCACACTATATATAAATAGTATCTACCCCATAGGAATTTTCAATTTAGTTGGAATTATGCAAGTAAAATATTACTGAAATGTAATTCTTCTATATTGTGTAATATTTTCATATTCAACTTTGTAAGCTCTCTCTTGAACACAAAACTATTCAGCCTATTTTGTGTTCATTTCAACACCAAGTACATTTAATGGAAGAGCTTTTTAATAAACTCTCTTTTACTTTTAACTGCATAGCATTGCTTTTTCTCTACCACTCTCTCAAAAATATTATTATGGTAGCATATCATCCAGAGAAATATTTCTCTCCCTCAAATCATAGATTCATATAACTTATGGAAGTAATTTCAGGAATTGATTTATTTGTTGAGCAGACATTTAAATAAACTTTAAGTTAGACAAAAGCAAACCTGTCATCTCAAGGAGCTTACCTATCAAAGTCTTTATCAGTCTTGTTTATATAATACTAAATTGTGTGAAAAAATAGACTAAAATTACTCAATGATTTCTATTTTTTACACGAACAATCTCTTGACTATTTGACATATTTTATAAGTAGATTTTCCTACGTATGAAATGACTTTACATATGTACATTGTTAAATGTAGTTCCTCATGGAGGGAGCAGTTGATGATGGAAATAATGGGGAAGTCATGCTTTAAATACTATGTTTTTAAGGTACTATTATGTTTTTTTAAAAGCGTTATGAAGTCATAGAAGAAAGCCTGTATTCAGGCAGAATACTGAGAATCTCTCCTATGTAGACTAGCATAATAAAGTAAATGAAAAAGTAGATAAAATGACCAACTAAGAACCCTGTAGTTTGTTACCCGGAGAACCATTGGAAAGTAAAGTTATATGTTTTTTACACATTTAGTGCTTTGTTTTAATGTATTATTAAATGGCAGAATTATAACTTCCCCCGTCCCCCTGGTACTTTCAAATTATCCTCTGCTCTATTTCTCACTGCTAAGAGAAGCAAGATGAGATCAAGTGACCTCCCTGGGTAGCAATTGGGATTCTTGTGATCATTCCAAAATCTCTTTCTCCTTGGCTACCTAAGTGTTAAGAGATGGGAATGATTAATTGTGGCCTCATTCTGTTGTTAGGATTGGTATACTAACTAAAAATACTTCAGGCTTGACCATGTATGAATAAAATATATAGTTAAAAGTTAATATAAAAGATTTAAAATTATATGTTTTTTTCCTTATCCATATAATAGGTCTTCTTTAATTATAAGCATGAAAGTTGATTTAAGTGTCTTTTCTATCTGAAAATTCTCCACCAATAGACATACTAACATTTTCAGAATTTCAAGAACTAGATGTTCATTCATATAAAGCATTTGTGAACCCAGGAAATTCATGCAATTTGGGTAACTCATTAAAAAATGAAATAGTCTTGCTGGAGTTGTAGTATGGAGCATTTCTGAAATTAATGGGTTGGGGAACAGCAATTGTAAAATCTTACACAAATAATCACATATTACAAAGGATCACATATTACTGGATTATAGTATTGCATCTCTCCATTCCAGAAATGATTAAATGCTTATAATTAATGAAGTTATATTACCCAACCTTATTAGAAAGTGAAAAGATACAATAACACCTCTAACTGCTAATCTTTTATCATTGGTTTGCTCTCAGTCTCAGAAATAGATGCTGCTGGGCAATATTATGTATTATTTGTTTTAAGAAATGACACTTTGATTAGTTTTCCTGCAGACTTTCATTTATTCCATTCTGAACTGGTTACTATATAAGATGTCAGAGTTGTCAAGAACTCTATTTTATATATGAATTATTTTATAAACAAATATATAGGCATTTGTTATAAAGCAACCAAAACTCAAGATTTTACTTCCGTGAGTGAAAAGTGAGTGTTTCGTGTTAACATTCTGCAGCTTGTGCTCCTTTTTGAATATTATATGACTCAGCTCCTGGGGAAATCTGATTTCTTCAGGACCTGCTGAAACAGTTTCTAAATACTGCCCCCAAGCTTGATACTAAACTCTGTATTCTGTATGTGATCCACTCACATAAAAATGGACTTCAAGTGTTTCATTTCTTACAAAAAGATAAATATTAATCCTTTCAGATCAGAACCTCAATGAGTCCTCATGGTTACTCTGCAGCTAATTGAGACCTTTCCTCTGCATAATAATTATTTTGTAAGTACGTTTGTGGAAAAAGTTGATGCAAAAAGGAAAGAAATGAGGCTATATAACACCATGTATTACAAACTAAATTTTATTAGCTTTAGAAATCCTGTAAGCCTGTGATTCTCAAGAATGAATATGCATTAAGGAGAACTGGAATAGCTTGTTAGAATGGATGCTCTCAAAGATTCTGACTCAGTCGTCTGGAGTAGGGCCGCACAACTTTCATTTTAAGACGCTCTCAGCCTTTGAGAACTACCCTGTGGATATTATTGCCCTAAGTAACTCTGGTACCAGCCCTTCTTTGTTAACTGGCAACACTGTCAGCAGATGATAATCATGCCAAGAGTATTAACTCATGGAAGAAAAAAACTAAACATAACGTAACTAAAAAGAACTAAACATAACGTAACTAAAGAGAACTAAACATAACTAAGAAAATAGGTAAACATAAACTTGGAAGAAAAGAACTAAACATAACTAATGGAAGAAAAGAACAAAACAGCTTAATTATTGTATAGGATGGGGCTACATTAACAGGATATTCTTGCCTTGATTTAACATTACTGACACATTTTTCCTACTACCAAAAATGACACAAGTAACCTTCCGAGGCCTAATTTGATTACCTTGTGTTAGGAAAAATATTGACATTCCTCTTGCTTTGAAGAAATAAAGCTGATAGGTTTTAAAGTTTTTGTTACAGTCAGGTCTGTGGAGAGCAAGTGAGAAGCCCCTGATGTTTTCTCATTAACAAGTGATTTCAAGCCTCTTAGGCTAGCAATTAAAGAATATGCTAGTAGATGTAATTAGCCATGACAAACAACTTGTAAAATTAAGGATTGAATTCCACAGACATCTTTAATAATAATATTTTGAAAATCAAGGATGATAAAGTATCTCAAAACCTTAGCTGGATGTTAAAACCACCTGGATAACTTTAGCAATACTGATGCTTGGGCCTCACCTTCCAGACATTCAGATTTAGTTTATTGGGGCCCAATCTTGACTGTGATGTAGGGAGATGGATAGAGGGGAATGGTTAAGAAGGGAAGTGTAGACAGGAAGCCAACAACCATTTCTTGAGGCTGTTTTCATATGTCAGGTATTACATTAGAAAGTTTATAAATACTGCCCCTAATCCTCACATAAAGACACAAGATAATTTAATTAAGAGCCTTGTTTGAAAATCTAAGGAAAGAGACTCAAATAAGGGGATAAAATATCTGACAAGACAGAGGCTGTTAAGTAAACAGGGGACTGGCCTTGACAACTCAGGTCAGGGTGACTACAGTCCATCCTTTTCCATTTCTTTGCAGGGGTAGTAGGTTTTCTTTCTTCTTTTCTTTTCTTTTCTTTTCTTTCCTTTTCTTTTCTTTTTCTCCCTCCCTCTCTCTCCTCCCTCCCTCCCTCCCTCCTTCCCCTCCTCCCTCTCCTCTGTCTCTTCCCTCCCTCCTTTCCTTTCCTTTCCTTTCCTTCCTTCCTTCTTTCCTTCTTCCTTCTTTTTTCCTACAAATCTAAATACATTGGAATAAGACACAAGCTCTAGCAAATGTTGAAAGACCTCTGCACCATATGAGGAGCAATGCATCTATTTTTAAAAATATAGGCTCAATTCACATGGGGAGCAAAAGCCATGCTTATAGTACTTTTCTGTTGGATATGAGCAAATACAAATGTCTAGGTAGGAATACTCACTGCATTTCCCAAGCATGTCTGGAATTCAGGTTTATTCTGCAGTGAACAGGACATAGAAATGAGGTAGAAGGTGTAGATTAAAAATTGAGTAACAATTATTGTTGTAATTATAGTTGAAAACCGTGATCTCTTCCCATGGTTATAGGGACAATAAAATGAATAAAGGATATTCATGAGACTAAAATAATAAGAGTAAATTCAATAAACTAATCTAAAATGGATATTGAGCTACTTTTCATATAAAGAGATCAGAACAATATTTGTCAAATCATATGGTTATTATATTCTTTGTATACATTTACTTTCCAACTTAAGACTTTCTTTAAGTTCTATAGTAAGCTCTTATTTTAACTTCAGCTAGTTATATAAATTAATCTACACTAATAAAAGAGAAACATGGTAATTGATGTACGACTGCTACCCTTTTTATTGGCTAATCAGGGCGATATGCAAATTAACTGCCAACTAAGATGGTGGTTAATTTGCATATGTAGGCACAATGCAGGGAGGCGAAAGGGCAAGCAGGAAGAAGCCCCCTGCCACTGACAGTGATCGGAAACCCCCCAGCCATGATCGGAGAATCGGGCGCCTTTGCCGCCCTGACCAGTGAGAGCAGGAAGTAGGGGTGGAGCCAGCGATGGGAGCTGGGCACGGTCGAAGCTGGCAGTCCTAGGAGCTAGGGGTCCCTTGCCTGGGCCTAAAGCGGAGCCTGCGATCGTGGCGCCGCTGCCGCTGCGGGTCCACACTGCCCAGACCGGATGCCTCGGCCAGAGGTGTTAGGCCTGGGCAGGGGCAGAGCCTGCAACTGCAGGGAGCGGAGATCGCAGCGCC
>NW_006285049.1:7899747-7902637 GCF_000327345.1 Myotis davidii | reverse complement strand
TTGTCTTGTCTGCTCATCAACTGGGTGTCAACATTAGCAAATGTAAAATCATCTACAAATGTACTTCATTTTTTCTGTGTCAAGTCAATTCTATTCTTTCTCTAAAGGAGCATTATAACTCCATGAGGAAAATAGTTTCACAGCTCTATATAAGATATGATTTTGTTTTCCTTGCATTGATTTAAGTGGAAACTTTAGCATTTCAAGCGCCATTGGATAAAACCACTAATTTAAGCATGATGTACCTAGTAAATTGTAGTAACCCCTTTTAGTGTTTCTAAGCAAAACAGGAACCTCTGGTAAAGTAATTGTGCTATAATTTTTTGCAAAATTAGGTTTGTTATATTTAGGTCGATGTTAGTCATCCTTTAATCAGCTTTAAAGCTACTAAGTAAAATGGGATTTCTTTGTTAATAGGTTATATATTTTATCTTTCAAGAAGAAAGATTTTAAATTTTTAATTGACTGATATAAGTGCAGTAGATTAAATTTTAATTTTACCTCAGCACTTTGTTTTTCTGTGGAATCGGGCCTTTATATTGTGTTTCTTTTATCCCATCTGATAGATATTTCTTTTTAAAGCAATGCATGTTCTCATTTGAAACTAATAACATGCTGAACCATTTTAAAGATACACCTGAGAGTTATGAACATTTTATAATGCCTTCCGTGATAAACAAACAAACAAACAAGCAAAACACACACACAACAATTCAGGAGGCTTCCTGTCAACACTGAGTTGGCTTAAGTGAATTCAGTCATATCTGTCTATTTTTTGTCCCAGTGGGCAAAACAAAAGCCGTTCAGGAGGCTTCCTGTCAACACTGAGTTGGCTTTAGTGAATTCAGTCATATCTGTCTAGCTTGTCAGTCTATTTTTTGTCCCGATGGGCAAAACAAAAGCCAGACAATGACTGAAGCCCAACATGGCAGAGCCATGCAATTGAATAGAGTACCCATGTGGCACTGTGAGGCAGAGATTACTGTTCCCTCTATACAGATGAAGGAACTGAGACCAAGTGAGATTTCATAATTAGAGACATAAATTGTAGGCTGGGATTTGAAATCAGATTTAACAGACTTTGCACCTATCCTTCAAAGTTTTCCCAGGCTCTATTGTTATCTTTATTTGAACAGACTGTTTAGGTCTATTCCCTGGTTTTTCATCTGATGAAAATTTGGGATTCCTTTCCACCAAAGCCTATTTCCCAAAGTGTCTAAATATCCTCGTTGAAATTACTTATCTTCACCTAAGATGGTGTTAGGTGTTAAGCCTTTTAAGATAGGCTATTTGAGATCATCACTCTCTGATTGCCTGTATGTTATTACAGTTCAAGAGTTTTCAAACACTGGACAATTAAACTAATTTTATAGTTATCTTTCCCTTGAGGACAGAAGTGCTGTTTATTCTGTTGGAAGTAATGTGCTTAAGATGCAAGGTTGCTGATTCATCAGATGGAATAATTCATATTTATGGATATTTTTTTATAGTATTTGATCATTCTAAATAAGTCAATAATTTATTTGTGAATTCAATGGAAAATAAAGTAATAGTCACTTTGATTTTAAATTTGAGGATAGTTATATTTTCAGAAGACAGTATTTAGGGAATCTTTATGTATAGGCCTAATCCTTTAGTCACCATAAATTTTTTTAGCTCTAGAATTTGTTATGTAATTTCTAAGCTATTGTATAAACAACTTCTAAATAGCATTCCTTCTTAATCTGATCATCTGGCATATAAAATGAAATTACTAAATATAGCAGCTGAAAGAAAGGAAGCAGTAGCTTTTGGAAAAGAGCATTCAACTTGGTATCAGGACCAGATCGTTGCTATATTTCATGTAAAATTGTGGAACTTCCCTTATCTCATTGTATTTTGAGATCAGTAAAATAAATCATTCTTATTTGCTTAATGTATTGTGTGATTCAGAGGAAGTACATAATGCATAACTGTGAGAGCTCTTAGACAACAGAGCAAGTATTTATTGAGTATTTATCATGTGTCAGTACCATGCTAAAGTTAAAAGAGTAGAATATTGTTAAAAAGTGTACTCTGCTGGTCTTAACACTTTGACCTTCAACAATGTGGCTTTCTTCTTAGACTAGTCTGCTCAAATTTATTTATAAAGTAAGTCAGACTCAAAAATATAAGTTTAGAAGAGCATGTTTACTAGCAGTAATTTGGTCACAAGTTCCAGTTTTTTCATAGATGGTCAGAGATTTATTTCAGAGTATACTGTTTTATTGCTAAATACTATTGATGGATCTCAAAGTACTAGTTACCATCTCAATGGGGGGTGCGTGTGTGTGTATACACACATAAGAGTAGAGTAGTATACAAATGATTAGAACACATAGCCAAGTAGCATTTAATTTGTGTGAATATTTTGTGTTTTGTAAAACTGAATTTTATTTGAATTATAAATAATATGATTGTTGGATAATTGAATCCTATCTAATAAAAGAGAAACATGGTAATTAGCTGTACCTCTGCTACCCTTTCCATGGGCTAATCAGGGCGATATGCAAATTAGCTGCCAGCCAAGATGGCGGCCGGCAGCCAGGCAGCTTGAAGTGAACATGAGGCTTGCTTGCTTCAGTGATGGAGGAAGCTAACGTTCCCCACCTGCCACTGCTGGCCTCTGAGCTTGCAGTTTGAAACATTGTTGCAAATATAGAAGCTAAACAAACTCCAGAAACCTGCTTTCAGCCAGCTGGGATCTCAGAGCTGGAGCTGAAACAGTGTTTCGATTATAGAACCCAAACAAATCAGATACCTGCTTTCAGCAGCCAAGGCCTCAGAGCTAAAACTGGCCCAGAATTAAAAAAAAATAAAAGAAAAAAAGGAGCGGTTGGGAGCTTCAGTCCCAGCCTGAAAACAGCCCTTA
>NW_006285049.1:7896983-7898401 GCF_000327345.1 Myotis davidii | reverse complement strand
ACTTAATAAATTCATTTTTTATAATTTATTACCAAAAAGTGATTATTACTGAATTGGGGCATATTGCACAAACCTGAGCTATGGGAAACAACAGACTTCTCCATCAACTAACAAGCACCGCATGGTGGAGTTACACAGGGTACAGAAGAGTACAGGTCAACATTTCCTCTTTTGTAATTCTGAAGATCAACAGAGCTCTAAAAACATGCAGTCTTTGTGACTCATTTAGCTACAACATCTGATGGTGACCTGAACTCACGTGGTAGCAAAACCTGTTCTGAATTGATTTGAGGCTACTTATATTTTATTCTGTCTGGTGCAAATATTCAGAATTTTTGCTGAAAAAATATTGATGTCTTTCTTTGATTAGGTGTTGCTACTCCAGACAGGTATATATCCTTCCAAAACTCTAAAATTTGGGGGAAAAATCTAATCCAAAGCATATTGTGCCCTATGGACTTTGGGAAAGGGACTGTAGGTGTCTATTAGTGTTGTCCTTGCCTTCAAGTAGCTAGTAGTATATTGAGGCGTGTGACAGGAAATGCTGCCCACAAACAGGTAGTCAAGAAATAGTTACTGAAAGTCTGCCAGTTGGCAGATATACACATGCACACATATATAGCTAAGAATTAATTATGTAGCTTTCTCTCCCTGCATAGTATATATATTCTCTATATAGTATAAAACTTTGTTTTATAAATAATGTGTATAATGTTAATTTTGTAGTTCTGTATAGGAGAAAAGTATTATTTTAGAATAAGTGTAGTGATGGAAAAGCTTTCAGGAAGTATAACTTCTCTTTAGCAACTTTGTGTTTCTTACTAAAGTAAAGCAAAACCACAGCTAATAAGGAATCTTCTGTATGTACACAGAGGGAAAAACAAATACTGCAGTAAAATTTTGATAAACTTTCTAGCAAGTATATTTTTTTCTTTAAAGCTGTTTGGAGGAGAGATCTGTATAACAGGTTTAAAGAACCATATAGAATTTAGCTGGCTTTCACTTATGCCCTTACTAGCTATGATTTTAGGAAAGTTACTTAAAACATAGAAACATCAATGATGAGAGAGAATCATCGATTGCCTGCCTCCTGCACACGCCCAACATCAAGCCCACAATCAGAGCATGTGCCCTGACCAGGAGTCAAACCATAACCTCCTGGTTCATAGGTCAACGCTCAACCACTGAGCCACACCAACTGGGCAGTATGGTCTTTATGTATCTTTAATGTTGCCCTGTCCAAACAATCTAATTTATTTCTCTATACCAAATCTGAAGGTCTCTTTTTATTCTAGGCTGAGAAACTTGTGTGTTGCTCACCAGACAGGCTGGCTTTTGTACTGTTTTATTGCTAAATTATTGACTGTGGGCCATGCCCAGAAAGAGGCAGCTTTTCTCAGACCAGGGCAGGTTTTCAG
>NW_006285049.1:7895808-7896681 GCF_000327345.1 Myotis davidii | reverse complement strand
CGCCCCCCCCAAGTGCACAAATTTTTGTGCACCAGGCCTCTAGTCATATTATAAATCCCTTTGAAAAATGAACCATAACTAAAATAGTTTTTTTTGATTCAACATTTTTTGAAAATAATCTTATGAGATTATTTAAACCAAAGTCTAGCTATGATTGTATAAAATATAAAGCAAAGAAAATACATTTTTGCCCTTTGAGAAAATAGATTATTAGTTGATCATCTCCTCTTTCCAGATCCCAAGCATCACAATTCATCTAGATATCCTCACTTATCAGTCATGTTTTAGACAATGATGCTTATGAGAAGGATGCAGGACTCTCAGTCCTTATTCATAACTGTGTCAAGTGCTCAGCTTTTCACCTTTCCTATCACATTCCCTGCCCCAAATACTAGTATGTCAATAAAATAAGCTCCATAGGTGATAGCCTTAAAAAAACTCTGGGCCTGCTCCTGTTTTCTCTTTTATGTTGGACCTTTTTTACTAAGTTTTAAAATTATTCTATGCAAGAACTCTAAATATTATCTTATTTCATGACCAAAGACAAATGCTAATTTTACGTTGACACAGAATCTCATAACTTAATAAATTCATTTTTTATAATTTATTACCAAAAAGTGATTATTACTGAATTGGGGCATATTGCACAAACCTGAGCTATGGGAAACAACAGACTTCTCCATCAACTAACAAGCACCGCATGGTGGAGTTACACAGGGTACAGAAGAGTACAGGTCAACATTTCCTCTTTTGTAATTCTGAAGATCAACAGAGCTCTAAAAACATGCAGTCTTTGTGACTCATTTAGCTACAACATCTGATGGTGACCTAAACTCACGTGCTAGCAAAACCTGTTCTGAATTGATTTGAGGG
>NW_006285049.1:7891339-7895332 GCF_000327345.1 Myotis davidii | reverse complement strand
TACAATAAAAAGTACATTTTTAAAAAATATTTTTATTGATTTCAGAAAGGAAGGGAGAGAGAGAGAGAAACATCAATGATGAGAGAGAATCATCGATTGACTGCATCCTGCACACGCCCAACATCAAGCCCACAATCAGAGCATGTGCCCTGACCAGGAGTCAAACCATAACCTCCTGGTTCATAGGTCAACGCTCAACCACTGAGCCACACCAACTGGGCAGTATGGTCTTTATGTATCTTTAATGTTGCCCTGTCCAAACAATCTAATTTATTTCTCTATACCAAATCTGAAGGTCTCTTTTTATTCTAGGCTGAGAAACTTGTGTGTTGCTCACCAGACAGGCTGGCTTTTGTACTGTTTTATTGCTAAATTATTGACTGTGGGCCATGCCCAGAAAGAGGCAGCTTTTCTCAGACCAGGGCAGTTTTCCAGAGAAGAATATAGCTGTAAGCTCACAGCAGCTGGGGATCATGCACATTGACCAATAAAGGTGATCTGGGTGTGGAACTGACAACATGTACTACAGCTATGCTTTCAGGTAAGATTAATTTTGGCTGCAAGATAGTGAAAGCATAATGAAAGTGGTTTAAACAAAGTAAAGGCTTTATTTTTTCCATGAATCAAGAAGTGCAGACACAGGCAATTTGGACCTGTGGCTCAGCTTCAGGCTACCCTTAAGTATCTTTGCTCTTTCTCCTGCATTTGTATCCTAAGTATGTGGTTTCATCTTTATGTTCAAGATGGTTGTAAAACCTTTGGGCATCTGATCACATTCCAGGCAGGAACAGAGGACCAAAGGGACAAGCCAACTAGTATAATAAGCCCTATGAGATCTCTTATAGAGCTTTTCTGGTAGTACTACCCTGCGGCTTTTGTAATGTATCATTGATTAGAACTAGACCACATATCCACCCCAAATTGCAAGGACTTATTGAGAATTTTAGTTGTTTAACTTCTATAGAAAAGGAGGTCAGATGAAAAAGGGGATTTGGTGTGACTCTAAACACCCACAGTGTTTGCCACGATAGAGATAAATGACTCTTAATGAACTCTTAGGAAATTAGAGATTCATTTCCACAATTATATCAGGCTCAGAAAACAGAGAAATCACACATTTAAAATGATGTAACAGGCATAAGCCATACTCAGAAGAAAATTATTTTACATATTGAAAATAAGTGAATTAAGTATTGAACTAAGGAAAAATTAGAAAGTGTAAGAAAATATACTTAAGAAAAATAAAGAAGAAAAAAACCACCTAAACCAAAAACGACCCTTAAAAATTAGGGAGGGAAAAGCATTGTTTAATTAATCCAATATTTCTTCTTTGACAAGGTCAATAAAACAGACCACCCTTTGACAAGAGTTACAGGAAAACAAGGGAGAAAGGTACTATATTATGTGAGGAATGATGGAGGGGATATAAACAATATATTTTGAGTGTTTTCCCCCTAAAAATAAAGAAAATACCATGACAATTCTGTCAGCAAAAATGTAGGTCAAATGAAATTTCTCTTATAGTAAAATACAAGTGAATAAAATTGATTTAATACATAATAGAAAACAAAGGAGAAAAATAGATGAAACAGTCATTTAGTTTCAGAACAACATAAATGGGAAGTAAAGCAACAATTGAGCAAAATATTCTCAATATAATTTAAAAATAAATCTTAAAAGAAAAAAAAGTACCTATTCTCTAGATTAGATGTTTTGCTTAGAGAGATTTTTCTTCAGGGGAGAAGAAATATCCAACTATAGAGGATGATAGTTTATACACCCAGTGAAATATATTAGATTGACTTATATGCTATTGCTGCTATTGACCATGTCTAATTTACAAAAACAGTGATTTCATATACCTTAGCCAGATAAACACACCCAAACACCTACTGCATTTGTGTACTCCAATATTTTAACTGTAGTTATCTCTGAGTGAGGGGATTAGTAGTGATTTTAGTTGTTTAACTAATTCTGATAAATGAAAAATTAAGCACATAATACACATCTATTGATTTGTAATATTCCAGTAAATGATATACACCTGGGAAGTAGGTATTTGGTTTTGGTAATCATTATTTACCTGGTGCAGGGAGAGCTCTGCAAACATTTGTTTTCATGTGATTGAAAATAAATATTTGTACTACCAAAGAGAAAAATTTAAATTACAAATGAGGAGAGCTGGAAAAATTGTTCATTAACTTATTTGCCCCACAATGTGGAAGGGTTAAAGCAATTTAAACCTATCATGCTCAATTTAGGCAATTATTTTTTCTTAATGTATTCAGTAACTGTATCTGATAAGATGTTATTATGCGATGTTATGTCAACTTTATGTTTATCTTTGAAAATATCCTATTTAATTTTATAAATATTACTTGAATTGGGAAATAATGAAAAAACCAATGATAAATGATAATATATAATCTTAAGAGAAAAATGTCTGCCCACAAGTTCAAGATAGAATGGTGACATAGTATTTTGATCTATTCTAGTGGTATACGAAATTGCATCACATATATTTTATTGACATTATCGAAAGTCTCAAGTTTCAAAGATAAAGTCCTGGAAGATATCACATAGTTTTGTAGACCAGGCTCATGGTGTGCTAAGAAAAGTGAATTTTAGCATTGAGTTATTTTCTTCTCTAATATAAAGGGAGCATTAGAAAACACTGGATAGTTTTCAATGGAAAAGAAGATTGAAATCACCATTGGTGATTGAGCTAATTTCCTCTATTGAGGAAAAAGACAAAGAAGAACACTTAATTGTTAATGATTTGCCTAAAATATTGTTTATCTAAATGTTTGGATCAGCTGACAGGAGTTAATTCCATAAAAACACTTTCTTTCGACTTATTTCACTGTTGTCAAACTCCAACCCAGTAGCATTCTTTGATAGTCCTCTTAAATATCAAAATGTTAGATTTTGTGTATATATTAATAAATGAAGCAAGAATTTTTTTCATTCTCTGCCCTTGCACATAGAGTTGGAATATATATTTAATTTGATACACAAATTATAACTGCCTTGTTATTTTAGTCTTCCAATCAACCTGTAGAGAGATAAGAAGCCATAGTCTGCATAAAAGAGATGTGGTTCCTGGGTATGAACTTGGGCTTTGGTTGGAGAGAGGTGGACCTGGAGAGAGTATTTATGACTATTGTAAGCAAATGCATTTGGTGATGATACTTTGTGACTCATGTCATACTTCATTTGCATAGTTTGATAGTTAAAATTCAGTTATATTAAAGTACAGTGTTGCCTGGTAACAAAGAGCTTGTAAACCCAAAAGAGGTTCCATTTACGTTTCTGGTATTGTATTTTCTTGGTCATAAAATTAGCCTAAAACTGGAGGCTGAAATATATAGTTAAAACTTGTATTCCTCATATGCTAGAAAAATAGATTTCCCCCCCAAAATACAAACATATTTAGTAGCAAAAATTGGCAGCAAAACACAAGGCTTTTATTTTCCTATCATGCTGTCATTTTCAAATGTGTCCAGGTAAGGAGATCTTCTTTCCAAGATATTTTTTTTTTTCCAGATGAGACTAAGAAAGCCAACAAGCTTCAAAAAGCTGCATGAAGGACTTACCGTATTTGCCGGCATATAAGACGATTTTTTGGCCCTGAAAAATATGCCTCCAAGTGGGGGGTCGTCTTATACGCCAGGTACACTTCAGATAGACTGCCCATAGTGCTTGCCCCGTGCCATAGTGGCCTCCGGATGCCCGCCCACTTCATTCCACATACCGTTCAGGCATCAGCAGCGCTGCTGGGTGTATGCTCGGCTGTTATGCGATTTTGCTGTTATGCGATTTTACCACACTCGCAAAATCGCACACAGCCGACCATACACCCAGTATGATAGCGCAAAATCACGAATCGCGATACCATACTGGGTGTATGGTTGGCTGTGTGCGATTTTGCGAGTGTGGTAAATTCGGGTTACCGTATATTTCTTTACATATGCATTGAATTTTAAAGAAGGC
>NW_006285049.1:7886258-7891227 GCF_000327345.1 Myotis davidii | reverse complement strand
CTATTTGTTATCTTACTTCTATCATTGACAGTCCCTCTAGGTTGTGGGCTGCTTGCCTGTGTTCCTGAGAAGCATCTACGGTACCAGTCTATAGAGTGTGTTTTCTTTAGTGAATTACCGGTATGTTTACCGGTAATAAACTTGCACTGTTTTATGTATATGTTTGATTACATACAGCCTTGTGACAGTTTTCCTGCATGTCATAAGCATTTGAATATAAATTAAAATGTTAAAATCAAATCTGATATTGTTTTACCTTTTATTTGGTGTGTGGAAGGTGTGCGGAAGAGGGGGTAGTCTTATACGGCGAGTATATAACAAACTCTGTATTTTGAGTGGAAATGTTAGGGGGTCGTCTTATACGCCCAGTCGTCTTATACGCCGGCAAATACGGTAGGTTGTGAATGTCTTTATTTCCAGTAACATTTTCAACACTGAATTAAGAAGAGATTGTGTAATATTTCCAATTTGATCAAACACTATGTAATACCTTTTAAATATTTTATATTCGATAAGAGTACATTTTCTTCTTTCTCCTGCCATTTTGCAATGACCTGTGGTGCCACACAACTCCATTTAGTTTGAAAAGTTTGTACCTGAAAGAGCGAGTACAACCTCTCAATTTCTCTCTGGGCTGGTGAAGAGCACTGGTGATTGACTTGATTGCAGCTCCAGCAGTGAAAGGAGTGTTCATTTCATGATCAAGTAGCCTCAAAACACTTTAAAGTGAATGTTTCTTTTATATTTAATGTTTCTTTCAGTGCACACCAGGGTCCTTCTTGCCTGGGCTTTCCCTGAAACTCTCCTTTTACATTTCCATTAAACTGTAAAAACCAGTGTTGACTGATTAACATCTCACATTAAGAGCCTTGCTAAAAGCCATATTCATGATTCAAAGTCAGTGTGTATCACTGGTAATTAATTTGACAAAATTCAGCTTTCCAGGCTAATCATCATTTGCTGCTTTATGTAACGGCTGTCAATTCAGGCCCATGAAACAAATGGAGTCCACTAAAAGGGAGGGCAGGCATAAAAATGAGTGATTAGGCCATGTTCTTCAGCTGGGAACATATTCTAATTAAAATTCTGAAGCATAATGAGGAAACAGAAACATTAAGAAATGTTGACTTGAGAATCCCACATTTATAATTATTTAAAGCAGCCTAGATAAGATCAAACTAATGGTGGGGCTTTAATGGTGAGATTCAATGTAATAAATATCCTAGGGTTTACCATTTAAAAGTTTCTGAGCAAGACCCCATAGAGGCAATATATCTATGACGCCACAAGGCATTGTGGTTAAGAATGCTGACTTTGCAGTGAGACATGTTCAAATACTGGTCTTATGCTAATTGTGTAATTTTGGAAGAGCTATTCAACTTCATTCCACCCATGCTTTCTCATTAGGAAAATAGAAAAAAATTTAAATCTTATATGTTTATATTAAGGCTTAAAGCAAATAATGCCCATCACCCATTGTATGAAATTTAGTAGATGCTAAATAATTATAAAGTATTATGATTCTATTAACATTAAAATTTATTACTAAGGAAAAAATCAAGTACACATATTATTGTAATATAATAATGTAATAAACATGCCAAGAAATATACAAATGGACTGCCTTTAAGATTCAGAAAGGGAGAACCAACATCTGGCTTGGGAGATCTTGAAGGAGAAAGAGAAGCTAATTTTGAAGAAATTGCTTAAGAAGATAGGTGTAATTTATCAACAAAAGGTGAAAATATCTGTTTCAGTTAGAGTATAAGCAAAATAATGCAGCAGGAAAAACAATGTATAATTGAGGGACAGGAACGCAATCAACTGACTAGAGCATAAGATTCCATAATAGAGTAAAAAAATTATGCTGCAGAGAAAGTTTGGATAAATATTGTTGGTTGCCTATATTTAAGATTGTTGAATGTTCCACAGGATATTTTGTTCAATTTTTGCAGACCCAAATATTACAACATAAGGGAGTCCAGCAGAACCAAAACAGACTTGACCTTTCTATAAAATTTCAGTTAACTCTATTTAATATTTAAAACCATTTGTAAACTTTAGAGATTAAAAAATGGTAGCTTTTATGGAACATATTTAGTGCTATTTTTTTAGAAGTAGCAAGAATTTAAAAAAATGTATACCAAGATGCTTGAAAATGTACATTTTGCTCAGAATACAAATACGTTAAAATTAAATAGAATGTTTTAAATGTTATTAAAAGCCTATTTTTGGCTAAAGTGATGGGTCTCACTCCCACAGAAGAATCACCTGTGGGGTTTGTTCACTTGCACAGCTTTTAGACTGGCCCTTGCTGGTTCTGATTTCATTTGCTTAGAGTGCAACGTAAGGCATCAATAATTTTCAAAGGCACAAGTGATTTCCAACTGTGGAAAGGAAAAGCACAGATACTTTCCCTTTCTCTTCCCTCAAATCACTGAAACAAGAATAACAAAAAATATAAACCATGTTTGTGACAAAACTAGTACTATCTGTACTCTTGAATCACAACTTATAATGAAGCATTGTCAAATTCATTAAATATCAATCCAGAGGACATATGCAGTGCACACATACATATCTCAGCCAGCCAGCTAACCACAATTACTGTTCAGACCACTGGAGTATGCTAAGAGAAAAAGCAAGGATGGAAACATCTTGAACCATTTACATAAGTTTTGAAGACATGCAAAGCAATGTTATAAAGTGTTTAAGAACACATAATGTATAGCAGTAGAGTTGAAATGATCCAGAAGGGTTAAAAATTCAGGATATTTTTATTCCTCGGGGGAGGGGGGTAAGTTTGTCAGATTTAGCAAATAAAAATACATTCAAATTGCATATCACATGAGATACACTAAACATGGAATCATTCTTTATCTGAATGAGAGTTTAACAAGAGTCCTGAATTTTATGTGGCAACCCCACTCTGTGGAGGTCAGAGAGGTAAACGCAATCTCTAATCAAATTTGTAATATTTTATTTCTTTAAGAAGATATTTGGAGCAAGTATGATCAGAGCTTGGTATTTAGTATAGGGGTATCCATTTTATAATTTCATTTACATTTTAAATAATTAAAAAATATATAATGAAAGAACAGACCTCGTTGGTAGTAGCAACACTTGTGTAAAGGAGGAGCTACCTTGATATAAACTTATCAATAAATATTCAAGATCTGTATGAAGAAAACATGCTATACCACTGAGGGATATAACAGAGGATACACATACGTAGAAGATTTGCTATATTTTGTTCTTGGAGAGGAAGACTTATAACGTAAATAAACCTGTGCCTTCTATGTTAAGCAATACACTTAATGAGTTTCCCCAAAAAAGCTCAACATATTTTTTTGTGAACTAGACAACATAATGGGTTCTAAACTTCATAAGGACAAATACGTTTGCAATAACTGCCAGATAAAGCTGAGGATGATGAATAATAAAGTGTAAAACCCAAGCTTGTAATAAAATATACTATAAATCTACTGTTTTAAAATGAATATTATGTAAAAATATTGCAATTGCATTTGAGCTAAAGTTGTGTCTTTGTCTTAACACATTGGATGGCCATAAAAGTAAAATTGTGATAATCATTGCATAATGTGGATTTACCCATAATATATTTTTGTGTCTTTGCTTTCTTATCTTTTGCCCCATTTCCATTCTCCATCACCTTTCATGTGAAAATTCTAATAGTTCTCTAACTATTCTCTGTACTTGCAGTATATTCTTCTTACCTCTTACCTTGGTCAAAATGACCTAACAAACACACATAATGTTAACTACTTTATATAAATTAATTTTTTGCCTCTTCATTGCTACTAGACACATGTAATCACATTAGCGTTGAATAAAGAATGCTCTAGAACCCAATCCTACCGGCCTGTCTCTTCAGTCCTGCCTTTAGCACTCACATAACTCTGAAAGATTCTCCCCATCGCTTCCCACACATACAGACAATTCCCACAGCTTGGAATTTCCTTTCACCTTTCTTCACCTGACCAATTTTTATTCATCCTAAAATATGAGCCCAGCTAACAGACCTGCCCCTCGTCAGTGGGATGGACTAAGTGTACCTCCCCCCCGCCCCCCCAGGGATTTCCCTGTGTGTTTCATAGCTTATGAATGAAATCTGGCAATTTTTAAATTAGGTACTTATCTTTTCCACTACTCGGTGCATTGCTTGAGACAGAATTTTATCCATCTTTAGCACTTTGTTCCAAGCACAGTGTATACAGTATATATCATTATTAATTAAATACATTTAAACTTATTGTTATGTTTTTAATTTGCTTTGGGAGGCAGACTTTCTTTTCGTTTCTCTCCCCATTTATTCTTGGGAACAAAACATTGGAGGTTTTAAACTTTTCCTGGAGTTTTATGTATACTCTCAAGAAATGAAACAAGCCAAAACCGGTTTGGCTCAGTGGATAGAGCGTCGGCCTGCGGACTGAAAGGTCCCAGGTTCGATTCCGGTCAAGGGCATGTACCTGGGTTGCGGGCACATCCCCAGTAGGGGATTTGCAGGAGGCGGCTGATCGATGTTTCTCTCCCATCGATGTTTCTGACTCTCTATCTCTCTCTCCCTTCCTCTCTGTAAAAAATCAATAAAATATATTTTTTAAAAAAAGAAATGAAACAAAAATACTTCTACTTATACTAGGGCTTTCTCTCAAGTTAGACAAACTGGCCCAATAATATCACATTGCAGTGGGAATTTGGCCTAAAATGCTCAAGTATAACCCGTGTAACCTAGCCACAACTGGAGGGAGCCAATAACGCTCTCCTACTGTTTGATGATACAAAGGGACTTCGGGGAAGTTCCATTTATCCTGCCCTTTCACTGCGCAGCAAGGTGACTGCCAAGTTGGATTTCACAATCATAGCTTAAATGGACGAAAAGTAAAAGCACTTGGTGGAGTGATATTTTACTACAGCAGCTCTGCCAGTATATGTGTGCCACGAGTTT
>NW_006285049.1:7884771-7886240 GCF_000327345.1 Myotis davidii | reverse complement strand
GGGAAAGAGAAACATGCTTCGTCTTTGTTGCAGAGAATTTGATCCAAGTTAACTTGCATTCGATTGCTTAATATTTCAAAAATAACAAAATTTTCAAGGGAGTAAAGTTTGTCTTTGCTGCTTTTCAACTCTTCTGTCATTCCTGTATCTCATCCTCTTTCATGTCCTTTGCCTTCTATCCTTAGAGATCTTTCAGGCTTTGCTAGTAGTTCTCTTCAAAATCTCCCTGACCTTGAAGACTGTCTAATAAGAATTATCCTTTTCACGAATATCTGATTTGGGGGCATTAAGTTATTATTATTTTTTATTTAATAAATGAAAAAGCCAAAAATCAGAGGGGTTAATAGGATCAAGGTTACATGAAGTTTAAATTTATTTTTTCAGATTCCAGTGCTCATATTCTTTAACTAAAAAGTAAAATTGTAATATTTTTTTAATACAGTGGCTCTGATAAGTTCCTGCATAACTTCTTATCAAATGTCTAGTTTGTGCCCAGCACTGAGTTAAGCTTGCAGTGGATATGCAACTAATATTCCCGGATGAGAAACATGGCACAATAATTAGTAAGTCCTAAACTCTACTCTGGAGGAAGTTATCATTTGGTAAGGAGGAAGGACTAGCCAATAATTAGATTCTGATACCTTATGGGAGGTATGTGCCAGATAGATGAAAATGATGTTGGGAAAAAGTGAGAGCAGAACAAGTTACTCCATAGATTGAGGACAGGCGAGGGGAAGCTTCATTGAAGGAGAAACCCTTGGGCCTTGTTGTAAAGTATTTTGTGGGGGAGTGAATGGGAAAGACAGTTGAGATATGCACAAAGTGACAGGGTTGAGAGAGGACCCAGCATGTCCTAAGTCTTTCTGTTCATTCTGGCAGGAACACAGGATGTGGGGTAAGGAGTGTCAAGAGTTGAGCTTAGACAACTACACTTGCTCTAGACTTTCAAGATCTTTCTTTGAAACACTACTGAGTTTGAATTATTATCACGTGGCCAATGGAGGCAAAACCATGTTTTACTCTTTTTGTGCATTTGTTTGGTCAATATAATAGTGTTAATGCTTGTGAATGATGTAAAGATTCTATGAGGATAATATAGGCTTAGTATTTATAATGCATGTTTGGAAAAGAAGACCGGGTATGAATGCATAAATGGAGTGAGAGTGGAGAAGATGCATCAAATTCAGGAGGTTTCTGGAGTGGAATAGTTTGTATTTGGTGACTGATTATTTTTTTAATGATTCTCTTAAGTTCCACTTGGTGCATCTTTTACAAACGAATTATCACACACTACATTTATACCTCACTTTGTCAAATCAGTTGAATTTTGTACATATTATAATAATATCCTAGGACCAGATCTTTTTATCAGGCTCCTTATTGAATGTCTTTTAAGTTGATTTATTTATTTATTTATTTATTTATGAAAACATTTTAGTATAATTATTTTGGGTCTTTTGAAGTTTTCA
>NW_006285049.1:7883911-7884680 GCF_000327345.1 Myotis davidii | reverse complement strand
ATATATATATATATAGAGAGAGAGAGAGAGAGAGAGAGAGAGAGAGAGAGAGAGAGAATCATAATGAGAAATTTGGTGACAGTAGGAAAAAAAAATTAAAAGTCACTGTCTTATGTTTAGAACTATGCACCTGACAAAAAGTCCCCTTGCAGGCTTTGTGGACCTGTAGTTGACAAATTCACTTCATTTAATATTTGAAAGCTTTGTGGTTTATTTTTATTTCAGTAGAGCTGAAATTCAGTACAAAATAATGCTGCAGATGACTTTATGAATAAAACTACATAAAACAGATTTTCATGGCATATGAGTGAGAAACTAGCTCTTCTATAAAATGGGTAGAGAGATATTTTTACTTTATGTTCCATTTTCCATTTTCTGTTTCACTTTAAAAATTCTATTTGTTTTCATTTAGTTCTTAGCATTCATTTTACTTTAACTTTTGAGACTACCTTATTAAAAGAACCAAAACAACAACAACAAAACACACACACACACACACACACACACGTATTTGAGCACTTGCCATGGTCAAACCACTCTATTGAAAAAGTTTAAGACATTCAGAAAATATCACTTTTCTTAAGGAATTTCTATTCTGACTAAGGAGAGAGATTATAAGCTTTTAAATGGATTAATTTACTAATTGAACAACTGTTTACTGATCATTTTCAACATATGGGATACAGTTAGGGATACAGTTATAAAGAAGACCATTTGTACTCCAGAGGGTTAACATATCATTTGAGTTAGGAATGTGGTAACATCAGAA
>NW_006285049.1:7876169-7882833 GCF_000327345.1 Myotis davidii | reverse complement strand
TGCTGTTGAATTACAGATATTTAAAACAGTTTGGATAAAGATTTGGCTTTTATTCTCACTGTTTTCATTTAATCACAAAATGATTTGGTATTTATTTGTTTTTCTTTGCTCACTTGTTGCTTTCAATTTTTTTTATCCCACATTTGAATAAAATCATATGGTTCTTAACTCTTTCTGCCAAACTTATTTCATTTAGCATGATATTCTCAAAATCCATCCATGTTGTTGGAATTGGCAGTATTTCATCTTTTCTTATGGTTGAATAGTATTTCATTGTTTATATGTACTACATCTTTTTTATCCAGTCATCTATTGAGGTATACTTTGGTTGTTTCTATGTCTTTGCCACCATGAATAATGCCACAATGAACATAGAGCTGCATGTATACCAGTATTTGCGAATAAATGTTTTTAAATTTTGGGGGGTAGTTACCCAGAAGAGGGGTTTCCTGATCTATGGTGACTCTATTCTTAATTTTTTGAGGAGCCTTCATACTAACAGGTGTGATATGGTATCTCATTATAGTTTTGATTTGCATTTCTAGTGGCAGGGAGTAGTAAAGGGTAAAGAGGGTCAAATATCTGATCATGGAAGACGACTTTGGGCGGTGGGAACATAATTAATATACACATGATGTGTAATGAAATTGCACACTTGAAATCTATATAATTTTATTAATCAATGTCACCCCCAATACATGTAATTAAAATAACATCAATATACAGGTTTCTAATGTCTTATCTATTCCATCTTTTATCACATCTGTTTTCTATTGATTTAATCAACTCTTTTTGACAAGTCTAATTACAGACTACCAAGCATAAAAGAAAGTGGAATAAAGTCAGAGGAATCAAGCTAAATAAGGAATTTTGTATACGAGTAAATGCTTTTACAATAAGCAATAGTTTAAAAATTATAGGTGCAATATTTTTAATCTATCTTTTCTTGACATGTTAAAATTAAAATGTGCTAGATGTGAAACAGGACACTTCTTAGATTCCCATTAATGAATTATTTCAGTTTAACTTTTTTAGTTGTTATAGGAATGTGCTCTGATAAGTTCAAGTTCTGATTAATTAGTGCTACCTAGAGAACACCAAAACTTTACTATCTATCTGAAATGCTATTCCTTTTTGCAGTGCAGTTTAGGGACTGAGTTATATAACAACTGTACAGTGCTATCTCTTTTTAAAGATTTAAGGTGTATCATTATAAATTAATATTCATTGATTCCTCCAACTGGACCCAAGTATTGTAGCAAAATACATAGTATATTTAAAGTAGACATCTTATATCTCCATTATTCACCTTTCAGCTTTATCCACCATAACTCACTGATATTTTTGACTGAAAATATATTTCTTTTAATGATTATGCTTAGTCTGATACATGTGTTTATAAATATTGTGAGGTATGTTAATACTACTTAAGGGTTTTTTCAAATGAAGGAAACAAGACCTATTTTGGGGTCAGCTAGGAGTCAGAATATAAGTTCAGTTCAATAAGTATTTTTATTAATTACCTGGTAGCTCATAGGTCCTGAGTGAGCACTGAACTCATGATAAAAATAAATGTTTAAATAATAGCCCTAAAAATAGTTACACGCATTAGCTCATTTAATTATCCCAACACCCCTGGGAACTAGCTCCCTCTTATGATCACACCATTTTCATGGATAATAAAAATGAGCTTCTGAGAGGTCAAATAACATGTCCAAATTCATGGGATGGTAAAACCACAATTATAATTCAATATATAAGACATCAAGTGCTATAAAGTGCTCCTAAGTACTATATTATTTTAATAGAAGTTACAAGATATGTTAATGGGCTAATGTAAGTAATTAGTAAAATAAGAGTTTTCCTGTACTTTCATCAAGTCATGCAGTATATTATATTTATTGTCCCTTCTTCTTAGCATGTTACCATTGCTGTAGATTTATTTACTATATAATTCAATTTATGACTTGGAGTGATAATAGCATGGGAAGTAGATTTAAAGGAAAAAATAGAAATAGAAATATTCATTTTGTTTTCACATGATATAGTTCTGGGTCTGAAACAAATTCATTCATTAGGATAATAGTATGAGTAATTGAAACAAATAATATAAATGATGTGTAGTGATATGGACCAAAGTCTGGTATAAACACAAAGCCCTTGCCCTTATTGAGCTTACTTTTCACCAAAAAAATAGATTTATGTCAAGTAGTAATAAGTGCTGTGAAGAACTCAGTAATGCTGGCAAATGGGGAGAGTGAGTGTGGAAGAAGGGCATTAGAGCCAGGGATGTTGGGACAGGATTGTCACTGTTTTGTATATGTGGTTTGGCAGGTCTTGAATCTGTCTGAAGGTGGAAGAAGTGTTGTACTTTGTCAAATGCTCCTACTAGTTCCTAGAAAATGAGAACTGAGGATTGACCATTAATTTGGTGGGGATTTGACAAAAGCTATTGCATGGCTTGGTAAGAATATGAGCCTGACTGAACTGAACTCAAGATAATGGGAGGAAAGGGAGTGAGATACTATTAACAGCTCTTTGGAGTTTTGCTGTAAAGGACATCGGAGAAATGGAATAGTGGTTAGATGGATGTGGATCAAGGAAGGTTTGTTGTTTTTATTTAAAGTGGAAAATATTTAAAAATCAGGTTTGCATGATTATGGGAATCATTTAAAAGAGATGAAAAATCAAGGAGGCAGGGAAGAGGGGAAGAAATATTCTGGAGTAATTTCTTTAAGTAGCTAAAATAAAGTATAAAATGAGGGATTATCTCTAGGTAGAAGTAGGGTATCTCATACATATTAACAACAGAAAGGGTATAATATATGGATACAGATGAAAGTAAGTTGGTGGATGTGATACTGGCAATATTTAGAAGTTCTCTTTTGCTTGCATCTATTTTTTTCCCAAAGAAATACTAGTAGAGATCATAGACTTCAGCTGAGAATCAGAAATGGAGTAAAAAGTTAGTGAGGGAATGGAAGTGTGAGAACACAAGTGATTATAAAGAAAAATTTGTTTATTATTAGGCTGTTATGTTTGAGGTCCTGTCGGTCATTCAAGGAAAGAGGATATGCAATTCTTTAGCTTAGTCAGGTGATGAAGATTAGAAGCAGATTTGGGTATTAGTGGCACAGATATGGTAATTTAAACCATGATCTAAATTATATATCCAGGGAGGGAGAGCAAGCAAAGTGACGAGAGCAGGCCAAGGTCAGTTAAAGAACGCATTATTATTTAAGAAAGAGAAGAGATGCCAGTGAAGGAGAAAGAAAACAGAGAGGGAGAAAGAAAACTAGTATAAAATAGCCACAGCAGTAACTAGATGAACATTTAAAAGAAAAGTGTTCAATTTTTAAATGACTTCCATTTGGATAAAGACTAAAAAAAAAAAAAGAACACTACATTTTGAAAATTAGGAGGTTGTTAATTATCTAACTGGGAATTGTGTCCAAAGAGCTGTGGGTCTGAAGTTACAATACAGTTGGCTTAAATTTTAAGATATTTAGCCATGACAGCAAGAGGAAACATCATGAGAAGTTAGTAGCTTTTAAGTAAGGTGGAGTCAAAAGAAGTTTTCTGTTTTAATCAACGTTTGTTAATATCTTCTCTGTTCTAGACACCATTCCAGGCTGTAGCCTTGAACAAAGGAGATACTGTGAACAAACCAGACAGTAATCTCAGGTCCCAAACATGTGTGTTACATTCTGCGTTAGGTTGTTTCCCTTAGCCTGGGAAGACTTGGTAATTTTTAAGTCTTATCTCAGGAGAAAGCGTCAAAGGTGAGAAATAAATTAAAGTGGTTGCTCCAAGGCATGGCAGACCAAGGGAGGTTCACAGAGGTCATTGGGTCCCTTGACGTCACAGGAGGAAGCCGAATTAAAATAACAAAATAAGGATTTTGTACAGAAACCCTATGGTTCGGTGAAAAGAGCAATATGATAGTTTTCAGAAGAGTGTGGTTCTGTGACCCACTGAACTAGGTATGTGAACAAAAGGAAGAGCTTTGTGGAGCCACAGCTTCTTCATGTGTCAATAAGTGCTATCTGGTTAATCGCAGAGGGTTATTACATTGGTCAAATGAGATTATATATTCTCTAAAAAGGCTAATAAATCAAAGGCTTCATTGACAAGGCACATCTGCAAAATCTTGTGACCTATATTTTGTGGTTCTTAAATTAACATTTAAATTTTTTTATAATCATGATTTACTTTTATATAGCTGAGTGTAATTGGAATGAAACTTCATATTTTATTTACTAATTTAATATATTATTTTATATGTGTAAAATGCAATTCTGTTTCTAAAATTCTTGATTAAGTGTTTTATAAGCAAGCTAACAAAATAAATTAGAATATATAATTTCCTTTGACAACTGTGGACTAACACAAGAACAACAACTTTATTATGCCCTATGTGATCACATGCTATAGTAGATGAGCCCTGGCTTACAATGACTGCTTTGTTGGATGTTTATTAGCCCATGCCTTGGTGCATTTGAACTTGTCCTAAATTCACTGTTTCAGAACTACGTGTGTAGCACATTCACTGTCCCTATGAATAATAATCTTGCTTGAGTCAAGAGACTATATAACTTTAGAACTTCTAAGGTTCTTTCCTAGGTTTTGGAAACTCCTTTTAAAATGTTAAAATATATAAAGACACTGACATATTTCAAATAATGGATACTTTGTCCTTATCTGATACAATCTTAAAAAATATTTATGTTATCTGTATAGGATTGGACTTGTCCTGTATTCTCCCCTTAGGAGCCAGTATTAATGAATGTGATCCAAGTATAGATTTTAATTTGTGGTTATTTTATTTAGTTTTATTTTTTTTTATTATTTTTTTTTAATCATAACCAAAAATTTTTATTTTTATTTTTTTTTCTTTTTTTTAAAAATTTTATTATTTATTACAAAGGATATTACATATGTGTCCATTTTTTCCCCCCGCCCAAGACAGTCCCCTAGGTTATGGGACAATAAATTGTTTATAATTCTAATCTCTATTAGTGGAAGTTTCCAATAATTTTAAAGGTTATTACTTAATCTTTTAAAATGATATTATAGAACTTAAAGACTAAAAATTGAAGTGAAACATTTTAAACTCTAGAACGTTTTATATTCATTTTAAAGTACAAAACATCTGATTTACAAGGACAATAATACTGTATTTCCCTTTATTCTCTTCTATATTACTAAGTAAAACAAGTAAGTAATTAAGGTACTAAGGTAAAGAGGATATCTCATTCAATCTATTTATTTTGTAATTAAAACTGAAGCTCAGAAATATTCTGACTGCCTAAGTGCTTGGAATATAGAGCCTAGAATCTCTACATCATTGCACTTGATCATCACTTTGTTGGCTTTAATAATTAAATATCTCCAAATGTGGTGATGGCATTGATGGTCAGAATAGAGTAGGATTTGTTCTAATCTTGCAATAAACTAGCTTTCCATTGCAGGGGACCACAAACCTTATGACTTTGGCTAATTTCCTGTAAAAAAAAATGTAGAAAAGAAAACCCTACTCTTCCTACAAACTTGCCTCTTTCCTTTTCATTATTTTTATATTTCAATATTTATTGCTTTCCTAACTTTCTGAATATACTGCTATAAAAAATGGAAAATACTGAATTATAATTGTGCATATCTTCATTACACAGCATAGCCAGTATAAATACTTTGCTGTCTATTCTGTCATTTTTTGTATGTTATTCATAATGATTATTTTAGAAAAATGAGACCATATATTTCATGCTGTCTTATAACATAATTCGTAGACTTGGCCATAAGCCTGGAGCAATGTCAAATATCTTTACACGTTCTTCAAGATTGTGATTTCTAATTGCTCAATCACATTCTAAAATAAGGATGTATTATAATTTATTTAATTTCTCTTGTAATGTTGGAAATTTATATAATTTTTAATTTTTTGCTATTTAAAATAACCACATTCTTTTTTTTTAATATATATATTTTATTGAGTTTTTACAGAGAGGAAAGGAGAGAGATAGAGAGTTAGAAACATCAATGAGAGAGAAACATCGACCAGCTGCCTCCTGCACACTCCCCAGTGGGGATGTGCCTGCAACCAAGGTACATGCCTCCGACCGGAATCGAACCTGGGACCTCCCAGTCCGCAGGCCGACGCTCCATCCACTGAGCCAAACCAGTTTTGGCAAAATAACCACATTCTTTAGAATTTTGTTTCCTATTGCCAAATCACTTGATATTCCAAGTAGTATGATAATTCTTTCTTGTATGTTTCACAATATTGGGTACACTATATTTATTGATATCTATATATAAATTAATTAATATATATATATATATCTACCAAATGTATAACATAAGCAATAATGGTATCTCATTTTTGTTCGTTTTATACTTTTACCTATACCAGTGGTCAGCAAACTGCGGCTCGCGAGCCACATACAGATCTTTGGCCCCTTGAGTGTGGCTTTTCCTAAGCCTTGGGAATACCCTAATTAAGTTAATAACAATGTACCTAGCTATATAGTTTAAGTTTAAAAATTTGGCTCTCAAAAGAAATTTCAATCGTTGTACTGTTGATATTTGGCTCTGTTGACTAATGAGTTTGCTGACCACTGACCTATACTAATAAAAGTGTAATATGCTAATTAGCTAACAGCCA
>NW_006285049.1:7866159-7876136 GCF_000327345.1 Myotis davidii | reverse complement strand
ATACTAATAAAAGTGTAATATGCTAATTAGATCTAACAGCCAAACAACCTTCCGGACGTCCTTCCAGATGAAGCCGTGGTTGCAAGGGCTGAGCCCCTTGCACGAATTTCGTGCATCGGGCCCCTAGTATATTTATAAAGTTGAATATTTTTTATATATTACCAGCTATCTCTGTATCTTCTTTTGAATTGTTTAATTATGTGCATTGCCCAATTTTTTCTTTCAAACAACACTTTTAATAGTTATTTGTGTTTTAATGATTATTTTTATCTATTATTTATGTTCTATGTGTTTGAATGTTTCAGAGTGTTTTTATTGTGGTTGATTTTTAATTTCATGCCATCGTGATGTTTATACTGTGTTTTTTTCATCTACCTTTTTTGTTGTTTCAAGATGCTATAATTATCACATATATTCTTACATTTGTTTATGTACTTCTTGTCTATTAAAAAGAACTAATTTCTACTTTTAGTACCATTTTAATATTATTGTTGCTTTATAATATGATTTAATACTTTTAATACATTTTTATAATTTTGTAAGGTTTTAAATTTATTTGGTTGTTCTTATTATTTATTTATTCTTCCAAAAATATCACACTTATTTTTTTTTTTATTTGTTCTTCTAATAAAATCTAGGAAAAGAGAAGTAACAACAAGTTTGTATGTTGATGGGAATTAACAATGGATGTTGAAAAGCATTGTTTTTACAAGAAGAAAAGGGGAGACTGGTGTGATGCAAGCAGGCTAGAGGGATGGGATCTTACCATAAGAGGAAACTTTGATATTGTAGAATAATAACATTTACATGAGACTTAGTAAAGATGGAGATAGGGGAGGAAATGTTCACACTTTAAAGAGAGAAGAGTTAAATATGCCGTAGTAATCTTGGAGAGTGAGAGAGTGAATAGTCTGATTTAACAGCTTTTTTCAGGATACTGTTCATGAGTATGTGGTGAAACCACTCTGTCTGATTGTATGGTATAATTTGATTTTCCAGCCATATTTAGATAGGCAGGTACAGGCACAAAATAGGTAAAATTGATTTTAACAAGGGTTGGATTTAGTCTAGAAGAGAGTAAAGCAAAAAAGGGGCAAGTGTGATAGAGTTTTATAGAGCGGAGTGGTTTTAGTAATGTATTATTAAATTTATGACAAGTAAAAAGGTAGTGAGGACATGTTAGGGCTCTTATAATATAAGTATTTTGGAAGCAGTGATTTTGCTTATTATTTTTGGGTGGCTGCTTTTCCAGACTTAAATGATTGTTGGCACATAGTAGGCAGCCAATCAACAATCAACAATTAGTTGTTGAATAACTGAATGAATATTTACAGTGTTAAATACTCTCTCCCACTTTCCTGTGACTTCTCCCAGAATCCAAATATACTTTTAAAGCAAATTTTCAACTCAGAGAATTTATTCTCCTTCACAACCTTGTCCTTAAGAAAGGTGAATTAGAAACATTAAGTAGGAACTATTTGCCTTATGAGAGTTGTTATTAAAATTAAAAATCAAAAGTGTTGTCTTCATTACTTCAAGAAATTATCATTAATGGGACAATTAACTTGAAGTATAACTGTCTCCTGATTTATTGGTTTTAGCTGTCACTATTATACACACTTTTATATCTAGCCCATAGTCAGTTATTAGCACATATTAGTACCCCACAACTGTAAACTTGATGCTCCCCTCAGTATGAGTGTACATTTTGCTCACTTTTTAGTCAGAATAAAAAGAAAAAACAAAAACACTTATATATCTTTAGTTGTTTTTTCTTTATATAAAATTAAATATATTATTTTATGCTAAATACAAAATATTAGAAATAAATTTATGATCTTATATTTTTCAATAACTAGAAATATTAGGTGATTAATTAACATGCTATTTAGTTTATATGCAGAAAACTAAAAATAGCATGGTATAGTAGAATGAGCCCATGGTAGTGTCAAGGTTTAATTAAGAAAACAAATGTAAATTTGTTTCTCCTTCTTTTCTCTTTAACAGATCAGATATGTGTTATTCATCTTTTTGCACAGAATAAAATTATCCACCTTAATTTTATGCTCATGGCAGGAACTTATTTTTCCACATCCTAGATGGTTATTATGTAGCATGTTTCTAATTGTAGCTGCCCTATTTTTATAAATTGTCATTCTGTAATCACACCAGTGATTTAATGTTTATAATCATTTACATTTTAAGCCTCTGGTATTATGAATATTTTATACAGTAGTTGATTTCTTTTATATAATCAGAATATCTCAAGTTCAAAACAATCTGTTCTTCTGGTGTTCAGAGAATTTTATAGGCAACTTAAGTAGAAACTAGATGCCCATTGCAGAAAGATTCCTGCAAGACTAGGGCTTCCTGAGAACAGAGTGAAGCAGAGAAGAGAGTGAAGCCCACCTAGGCAGGCTTCTCTCCCTTCTCAACTGCCTCGCTCCCTCCCTTCGCCGCTTAGCCCTCAGCTCCCTCCCTTCTCTGCCACCTGGGCTCTCTCCCTTCTCCACCGCTTTGCTCCCTTGCCAGGTCAGGGATCTGGGGCCCGGGTCCCGCAGGCAGCCTCGCGCGCTGCCAGTCCTGCCTCACTGGGTCATGGATCTGGGCAGTGTTGTGTGCTGCTGGCCCCGCCTGCAGTATGCAAATTAGCCACCATCTTTGTTGACAGTTAATTTGCATATCAGATTGATTAGCCAATGGGAGGCATAGCAAAGGTACAGTCAATTACCATGTTTGTCTATTATTAGATAGGATATGCTATCATTTTAAATTCTTCTACCATTTATTGAGTACCTGCCAAGTGAAAGGCTCTGTATTAGTCAGCTTGGGCTTCTATAACAAAATATCATAAGCTGGGTAGCTTAAACAAGAGGAATTTATTTTGTCACAGTTCTGGAGGCTGGAAATTCCAGGTTCATTGTTGTGTTCTGGTGAGGGTTCTTTTCCTGCCTTGCAGATGGCCACTTTCTCATTGTGTCCTGCCATTGTTGAGAGGGTAGAGAGAAAGCTCTCTGGTGCCTCTTCTTAGAAGGGCACTAATCCAATCTTGAGAGCCTCACCTTCATGACCTCATCTAAAACTAATTACCTCCCAAAGGTCCCATCTGCAGATACCTCCACATTGGAGATTAGAGTTTCAACATCTGAATTTGTGGAAGACACAATTCAGTCCATAACAGGCCCTGAGCTAAGATGTACACCCAACATTTTTTGAGGCAAAAAGCATTAGACTATAATTGCAAGAGGTTACTATCATTTACATTTCCTGTTGGAAAGTAGCCCTTTTATATCTGCTGCAAAATTATGGTTTATATAGATTATGACACATGTATGGATGCTCTACAATGTAAGATGTTGCAACCAAAGAGACTATGAGATCTGGTTCTTTTTGTTTTGTTTGTATTATAAAAATTTTTTTATATGTATAAAACTAGACAGAGAAATATTGGGCCCTTATGCACTCACAACCCAGCTTCAGCAGTTATTAGCTCAAGCTGAATCTGGTTTTCTCTGTACCCCACCCAGTGGTGCATAACATGCATCAAATCCAGCACCAATCATTACCTCTAAGTTCTATGATTCCTTTAGTAGTTCAAGACTTCACTGTGCGTGCTAAGGGATCTTACTGCTACTGGGATGATTACTGGGTTTTTTTGTTTGTTCGTTTGTTTTTATGGATTGTTGTTTTGTTGACAGAGTAGGGAAAATATGTTTGTTTGTTTTTAATATATTTTATTGATTTCTTACAGAGAGGAAAGGAGAGAGACAGAGAGTTAGAAACATCGATGAGAGAGAAACATCGACCAGCTGCCTCCTGCACATCTCCCACTGGGGATGTGCCCGCAACCCAGGTACATGCCCCTGACCGGAATCGAACCTGGGACCCTTCAGTCCGCAGGGCGACACTCTATCCACTGAGCCAAACCGGTTTCGGCAATATGTTTTGTTTTGATTTTGAACATCAAATACATTATCAGTTCATACTAATTTCTACAGTTGAAATTAAGAATTTAGGATTTTTAGTTAAGCTCTTCTATTTTTACATCTGTCTCTCCATTTTCCCAGGCTCAGAAGTCGTTTGTTAGGAAAATCAGGGATGATAAAATCATATTATCACAAAAATTACACATTTATTTCATCCAACATTATGCACACAACAGTTTCTATAATACCAACACTACCAGCAACATTGTTATTACTGATGGCAGGTTATTTAATTTCTTTGTAGTTCTTTTTGCTCATAGAACAGCCCACTAATAATCTTCAAATTATGCTGTACGTATATTAAAACTTTTTTCTTAGCGTGGTAAGAATGTAAGATCGACCTTCTTAACAAAACTTTATGAGTACAATACAGTATTTTAACTATAGGGATAATGCTGTACAGCAGATCTCTAGAACTTACTTATCTTGCATAATGGAAACCCTATGCCTATTGATTAGCTTCTTCTTGTTTGGAGTTGTCCCTATTAGTGTGGTTATACCACCAACTGGATGCACATTTGAATTCATTGGTTTCATTTCATCTTTCATTTTGGAGTCTCCTTGTTTAATTTTTTAATAATTACCTGAATTTTTACATGGTTCAATGACAAAAAATAACAAAATTTATATTTAAGAATGTAGTTTGTAGTTCAAGACTCTGCACTATTTTGTCATTCCCTTACTGAAAAAAAGTTTATACTTATATTGTTTTTAAAAATATGTATGTATATATATTCTATATATATAAATGACAATCTGATTTTCTCTCTCTAATATCTTACTAATTGTAAACAGGTGCCTCAAATATTTTTTTCCTTTAAAGTCTGGTCATTTTAGTAGGAAATGTTTTGGTTTGGAGTGGGTTATTTTCCAAGATTTGCAGTGTGACCCTCAAAATATATTTTCAAATCTTTTTTATTTTTTACAGGAAATGTTTTGAATTGTAATTTTTAGAAATTGTTCTGTGTTTTGCTTCTTTTATTTTATAGAGATATAAATGAACTACAGTTTAAATTATTCAATAGTCATTAACATAACGTTTTCAACATGGAGTCAGTTCTGAACAATACAGAATCTTGCTAGTTCCCATTAGAGAGATGTTACACAGCTTCGCCTCTTTGATCTCACTGTGAAAGGCCAGAGATGTCCTCTGTTGCTTGGCTTCCCTTTACCCAAACTATATGTCCCCAGATACCGAAGTGTTTCCTTAGGAAACTAATCACTTTACTAAATAACTTTATAGTAAAAATCTGGAATAGTCAACTTAAACAGGTTTGTTAGAAATGTACATTATATACATGTAATATTCTTCTAAGAATGTATGTAGCATATCACACACATATTTGACAGGTAGCCTTTTTTCAAGTAAACATATTAACATCTCTAAGAGAAATATGATTTGAAAGGTATTGACTTAATTTATTTACCATGGAGCTTCCTTAATGTAAGAAATTATTTTTTTGTAATATTTTGATTTATCAGCTTATACTTCTATGGACTGAATAATAACTTTAAAATAAAATTTCTTCTCAGTTCAAATGGAGATTGCCTTTACAAATTTACTTCATATTCTTATAGTATTTTGTTATCTTTAAAATCTCTTCATGACATTTGCATAGCAGTCCATAATTTACAAAATTTTTTTGTAGTAATCATGTTACTTAATTCTTACCACATCTCTGGGACATGAGCATTAGTAATCCTTTTTATGGAAAAGGACACTTCCAGGCAGAAGTCAATGTCCTACAGCTTGGAAGGATAGAGAGGGCCCTCAAGTCAGCTCCTCCTATTCTAAGTCCGGAATTCCTTGACCATAACCTGAGCTATTTTAAAATGATACATATTCGCTAAAAACACTTCCTCCTACTAATCCTACAAATTCTTTGTGAATACATACTAAGTTAGGAAATAGATAGAAAATGGCTAGGCATGACTGACTCCATCCTATGCCCCCACTTTTTTTTCTTTTTAACAGGTACAAGGGTGTCCCATGTGATTAAAACAAGTACTGCATTTTGGGGGTGATAACAAAGAAAGGTTATTTTCCTCTGTAACAGTGCCTGGCTGATCACAGTGTTCCACGCCGCAGAAAGGCCTGGATCATTTCGTTAAAGAAAGCGCCAAAGCCAAGAATTAGCATTCTTTCTGGATGCCCTGCAATTGCACACAGGTTGGCCTCTCACTTTTGCAGAATTGTTTTCATTAGGTCAGTTGAAAGGCTGCTCCCTCCATTCCAAGGCAGAAGGAGAAACTCTGTTGCCTGGTGTCTACATTTTTTCAAATTTTAAAGATTTGAGACTTCTGCGTGTGTGCAGTCAGGGCTATTTCTTTTGATTTTGATATACATAAGCATCCGCTGTTCCTATGTGGCTATTCAAGCTCTGGCAGTCTCCCCGAGCACTGTGCTGTGATGGGTAGTGTGAGCCTCCTCCCAAAGCAGGATCAAAAAAACAGTGGGAGGGTGTAGGTGTCCTCTAGTTCCATCAGCATAAGGGACAAAGTCACATTGACCATAGTGCATCGGCATGGAAGTATAAAGAATTTATTATTGTTATTTTCACTTGTAGATTCAAGCGCTTAAAAAATTAAAATAAATTGAATAATTCTATCAAGGTGAAATGAAGTAATTATAAAGAATCTTTTTATTTTGTAGCACATGAGTAATGTGAGTACTATTAATAAGCAGAGAAGGGTAGCATTGTATTATACTGAACCTCCTGGTAAACATGATTTCAATACTACTGAGTATAACAATTAATTGAAATTATTTCGGAAACAGCAAAATATAAGGTACATCTCACGTTTGCCCATAAACAGCAATTAAAATTCCACCTCTAAAGGAGGAAAAGCAAAAGAATTCTAGATCTAGCATTGCATGATACTTAGTCTGAGATGTATGTGTAGTTATTCTACAATTAACCAATGGAAGAAGAAAGGACTGGTAAGTGTGATGGCTTGTCTAGATAGATATGTATATAAAATGATTTTTATTTAAATTTTAATATTTTTATAATGAAATTTTGCATTCATTTTGATGTTTTAGAATATTACACTAAAATACTACTAATTTTGATTACTGATTTTAGGGGTCTCCCTTCAAATTTTGTACTGGGTTAGGTGTCTTATTGTCTTCACCCTGGACTATGTTTAGATATTTTTAAGGTGATAATAAATTGCAATATTTGTAGACATATACCTGTGAGTTTTATCCTTAGCCCATTATCTTCACCAGTTGTTTGTAAATGCCTCTTTGACAGAAAAATGTTGGGGGCGGGGGAGGAAGGACAGAGAACATATATGGCTGAAGATGCAAGGGCTTCAGAACGATGTTGCAGGAAAATGAGAAGAGAATTCTGCTCGGTTGTTTTGCACGCCGGTACAGTGTGCTTTGTAGAGGGCGTAAAACTGAACTATAACCCTATCAAGTTTGGAGAAGCCCTGTAACCTTAGTTCTGCCTCGCTTTGTATTTCATCAAATATTTCCAAATCCTTCTTTTTTTATAAAGCAATCAAATTACTGTAGCACCGCAGAGGATGCTACTGTTACCTGGACAGAGGGGTCCCTTGTGGGATACGTCAGCAGTCTTTGTAACCTGTTATTTTAGAGAGAGAGATTCACTGAGTTGGACATCTGGGAAAAGAATAGCTCTCAGGTCCACTGTTTCATTCAGCAGATTTTCAGAGGAAGCAATTAAGATTCATTTGAGTCTATTCTAAAGAGCCATTTAGGTGTGGCATTATCTGGAACTGGAAATGAAACTAGTAATAGAAGAACTAAATCTGTACTAAAAAAAAGTATGAAAAAATAAAACCAGAAATTTTCTATTTAAAAGTGTTGCTTGATTACTGCTACTAGGTGTTATTAACTATATGTGTTTGTATTCAGAAGTTTAAATATTGCAGCCATGAAAATAATTTTTAAATTGTATCTATGGAGCTCTGTCAATTTTCATATCAAGGGTTAAAGTGGAATTTTAGGATAGATGCTGCCATAAGAAGTACAGGAGGCCAAACAGATAACATGTAATTAACAAATATACAATCACAAACATTTCCAAAATGTATATATAAAAGAGGATGATCAGAGATGGCGTAATATAATGAGACCAGTCTATGTCGATTAATGCTTTTTCTATTACTTGAGATGTAGTGTATAATCTAAAGCGCATGGTACATGCAAAGATGAAATAGGAAGCAATTAAATTCCACTAGTGACAGTGAAATAAGCAGGAGCATGCATTATGAAACTAATGATGTGGAAACTTTCTTATTAGGGTTTCAATTTTAATTTATTGTTTTCCAATTTATTGTACTGTAGCTTTCTTTTTTTAAAATTGAGGCCTATGAAAGCTTGTTGACTTAGAAACAGATAGGATATATTAGGATCTGGGCTAAAGCACTTCTCCAGATTACAAACATGAATTTTTTCCTCTTTCCAGCCTGTCTCCCTGGAGTCCTTTCTTGAATGGTCAATATGCAGATTTTTAAACACTGGCTTTACGATAATATGCTTAGCAGCTTAATTTCCATCTACACTAAAGTCAATGTATAGTGTTATATCTTTTATAATGTTACTCTTATAAGTATTCTGCTATTATGGAAATTATATATAAGAAGATATGTTCTAGTTTAGGCCATTCAGAAATAGGATATCTAAGAATATTAAGTTTACTAGAGGCCCAGTGCATGGATTCGTGCACCAGTGGGGTCCCTTGGCCTAGCCAGCGATCAGGGCCATCTCGTCCAGTCCCTATCAGGACAATCAGGGCCAGCCAGCCCACGGGAGGGACACCGGGAGGTTGGCTGGTTAGGGGTAGGGACCTCAGGAGGTTAGCCCGCCACTGGAGGTTGGCTGTGGGAGTGCTCTGACCACCAGGGGGCAGCTTCTGCATTGAGCATTTTCCCACTGGTGGTCAGTGTATGTCATAGCGACTGGTTGTCAGGTTGTCCAGTTGTAACAGTTGCTTAGGCTTTTATATATGTAGACGTTGCTTAGAAAGGCATTAATTTAAAAAAAAATATTTTATTGATTTTTCACAGAGAGGAAGGGAGAGGGATAGAGAGTTAGAAACATCAATGAGAGAGAAACATCGATCAGCTGCATCCTGCATACCCCCTATTGTGGATGTGCCCGCAACGTGGTACATGCCCTTGACCGGAATCGAACCTGGGGCCCTTCAGTCTGCAGACTGACGCTCTATCCACTGAGCCAAACTGGTTAGGTCAAGGCATCAATTTTGAACTAATTAATGATAATGTTAATAAGTGAGAAGGACTTGTATCGCTGTTTTTGTGAGCATCTGAGCTGCAGAGTTAACAATGTAGTTTAGGTGGCACTCGCCAGGAGGAGAATGGCCAATTAGAAAATCAAACTTGGTTTAGGATGAGTGCTGTACTTCTACCATAGGTGACTTATTATTTAATAACACCAACTATTTAATTGTAGCAATTTTATAAAGATGTGTTGTTGTTGCAAAAAAAAAACCAAAACCCAACATTTAAATGTTCGTTATCCCCTCCCTTGGCCCCAACTGCTATGAAGAGGAAGGTGTAAATGTGGAGTTGGGGTGGGCTGCTTTTCTTTTCCTCCATAGTGCCAAGAAAGCTTAGGGTAGCTGTGGCAGAGAAAACAATAAAATTCTTGGGAAAAAATAATTAAATATTAAATGTTTCCTATTTTGTTTGAACTTTTATCCTCATCTTAGACTATGTTGAATGCATTTCATTGGTCTTTTTAGCACTTTTGCAGCAATTCTGAGGGAGTAGATTATTTTTTAAGGAAGAACATATGGGATATGCACACAAAGCAATTGGAATGGGGTCACATGGCACATGTCAGAGGATTAGAGTCTGAATCTCAATGGCTCCTGATGCCTTAGCTTTCTCAAGAAATCATGCTTATACTGTTACATGTTAAAGTCAGTTGGGCAAAAACTTGGATACCCAGAAATTGGAATATTAATTTTGGCTTCACGTCTAACTTTTCATATA